>NC_135494.1:27183504-27483504 GCF_052094955.1 Ictidomys tridecemlineatus
CTCCTTCTCCTCCTCCTCCTCATCTTCTTCCTCTTCCTTGTCTTCCTCATCTTTCTTATCCTCCTCCTCTTCCTCCTCCTTCTCCTCCTCCTTTGTCTCCTCCTCCTCCTTCTGCTCTTCCTCCTTCTCTTCCTCATCTTCCTCCTTCTCCTCCTCCTTCTCCTCCTCCTCTTCCTTCTCCTCTTTTTCATCTTCCTTCTTTTACACCTCCTCCTCCTCCTCCTCCTTTCTTCCTTCACCTTCTCCTCCTTTTCCTTCTTCACCTCCTCCTTTTTTTGTGGTGCTAGAAACTGAACCCAGGGCCTTCTGCTAAAAGGCAAGCACTCTAAAAACTGAGCTACATCCTCAGCCCCTCTCTCACATTTCGGTGTATTATAGGTGATAATGGAAATTGGAAATGTTTTCCCAAATGTGGCACATTGTTCAAGGCAGGACTAATAACAAGTGTGTGTAAATCTCTCTACATTTTTATGATTTTGACAAAGAGACACTCATAATAGTTTTTGTCTTAAATGTTTCTATAGATGGAAGAGAGTGTCTCATTTAATATTCTGCTTTATTTTCAACATCATTTTCTCTTAATATTTGTGTTTTATAGTGTTGCTAAGGTTGGAACTGACTACCTTGCATATTCTGCACACACACTCTTACAGTGAACTTTGCCACTAGATCCCAATTCTAGCTTTAGGTTGGATAGATTGATTCATTCAATCTAATGTTATTTTTCATATGATCAGTTTTATATATGCCTTTCTATGGTTCTTAACAATCCTATTGACATACATATTGTTTCAGATTTGATTCATGCTATAATTTATTCTTCTGTATTATTGCAATATAGGTAAATGTGTCACAGAACAACAACTATATTATTTTTTTTTAATTAAAGGTTTTGAGGAATTTTACATATTCTATTTTCTAGATAAATTTATTTATTTTTTGCTCCCTTCTTTTCTTTTCTTTTCTTTGGTACTGGGAATTAAGCTCAGGGGAACTTAGCCATTGAGTTATATCCCCAGACTTATTTTGTATGACATTTAGAGATGGTATCTCACTGAGTTGCTTAGGGCCTCACTTTTGCTGAAGCTGGCTTTCAGCTCACAATACACTTGTCTCAGCCTCCCCAAGTGCTGGGATTACAATTGTGCACCTCATTGTTCAGCTCTCTTCTTGTATTTAAAGAAAAACATGACAAAATTTTGATGGGAAAATATTATATATAAAATTAAGTTAAAATTATTGCCTTTGTAATGATTTGTTTTATTTACTCACATGATATTTTATGTGCTTTGGTAAATTTTTATTTAGTTTGTGATAAGTTCTATGTATTTTCCTTGAAAGCCTCTGTACATGTAATATATATAACAGATATAACTTTAGTATAATACTTATGTGGTATTTTGTACTCTAATAAAACCAAAAATCTTTCTGGAATCTAGAAACAAATGTTTCTCAAACTTTATTATTTTTATTTTTTTTAATTTACCTTCTTTTTCCACCTAAGCCTAAGATTTACACTGTGTTGACAAGTGTAGCTCTAGCCTTATGCTCTCACGTAAATATATGCTTCCATGGTAAACGAATACTATAATTTCTATAGTCTAACCTGCTTAGTGAGCAGTATTATATATATATAATTTATATATATATATATATAAACATGAAAATTTGTTTTGTGTCCTCATCAATACTCTGAATTTTTCTGGTTGTTGATGTTTCTTACTGGAAATTTAAATCAGGGGAACACAGAGACTGGGTCTCACATAGTTGCTTAGAAACTTGCTAAGTTTCTGAGACTGGTTTCAAGCTCAGGATTATCTTGCATTAACCTCCCAATCCAATAAAGTTAGAGGTGTGTGCCATAAAATATTCTTCTATTTTATTTTTACACTGAATTATATATTACTTCTAATAATAATTTATTCTTGATATTAAGAAAGCATAGGATATCATTTTTCACCAAAAAAAACCTTCCCTGTTTTTGGAAAATATGTCTTTTTTTAAAAAAAGATGTCAGTAATGCCAGATGTGTACTTTAATTTTGTCTAAATGGCAAGTTGATTTTTATTATTATTATTATTATTATTATTATTATTATTATTATTATTATTATTATTATTATACTAGGTATTAGTTACAAAAGTTTATCTGTTTATATTATTATAAGGTATATGTTTTTTTCTATAACTTCATAGCATACATCAGTGTGTACCAAAATGACCTGTTGGTGGTTGGGAGGGAAGAGGAGGGTTTATGGGGTTGGAAATTATGATGGATGGCTGGGATTGTTCCTTAGTGTTAGAGCACTAGCTTAGCATGTGAAGGACCTCTCAAACCATAAAAAAATAAAGGCTTTGTGTTTTGTCCACCTACAAAAAAAGCCTAAATATATGACACTTTTTGATATATACACTTGGTGTGTCTTCAGATTTGTCACTTATATATATCATGTTATTTTCTCTATTCTCCTTTTTATAAATTTTTTTCC
Organism: Ictidomys tridecemlineatus; assembly: GCF_052094955.1. Taxonomy (NCBI): domain Eukaryota; kingdom Metazoa; phylum Chordata; class Mammalia; order Rodentia; family Sciuridae; genus Ictidomys; species Ictidomys tridecemlineatus. The sequence continues at coordinate 27,185,993 of NC_135494.1, forward strand.
AAATTATTGAGATTAATAAATTTTAGACACTTCAGTTTAAATGTGCAGTCTGTAGATTTTCTTTTTAACCTCAGCCAAAATAATCACACTTTTTATAGGCTTATTTCTATGTAAATGTCTTCTAAATACCTGCATATATAACACCCTAACTTGATCTTACTCTGGACTATTGATATCTGAGTGGAGGGGATCTCAAAGTGATCCATGGAAAATGCAGAATTGGGATGAGTCAGGATGTGAGATTGGTGGATACTGAGTATGTAGTAGTGAGTATTCATGAAAAAGTATTGGTGGAGTAGATGGTGTACAGAAAAATGTGCTGTGAAGTAAAGAGAGAAAGAAGGACCAGCTTAAGGTTCAGATTTAAAAAGTCTAAGGGTGGATCAATGGTAGCAAGGGGGTAAGAGGAAGTTACTTTGTAGGGAGATATAAAGTAGAATAAAAAGAAAAAAATTAACTCTGGCACACTCCCCAAAAGAAAGAGTCAGATGAATGGGTTATGTTTTTATGTCTTCCCACCTTGGAGTGTAATTGAAAATTCACAGAGTAGGTTTAAGTAGGTCGTGTAAAACAGTTTCTATGTAGCTTAATAGATTTGTGTAGCCACAATCAATATTTGACTATTCCAGTCACATGAAATCTTTGTACATTTTCATCTATTGTATTTATTTATTTTTTTATTTATTCATATATTCATTTTTTTAATTCACTTCTGCTTTCCTGATATTGTGTATACATTCCTGGTGAGTGTACAATCACACACACACACACACACACACACACACACACTGGTATATATATATATTGCTAACTTCTATAACATTAGATTCTATAACATTAGATTAAAGTCACGCAGCCTCAGCAACTTAATAAGGCTGTAAGAAAATCAGCAAAACCCTTTTTTTTAAAAAAGACAGAGAGATAGATAGATAGATAGAGAGAGAGAGAGAGAGAGAGAGAGAGAGAGAGAGAGAGAGAGATCATGCAAAAATAAAAAAGTAATAAGTGACACTCTTAGTGTCAAGGATGTAAATAATTTAAAAGTAATGGTTAGCTAGTTTCCCCCGCCCCCTTTCAGAAATAGTCTAATAAATGTCCAGGTCTTTTCTGTTAAACTATATTATAGTTGGTAGAACTTTGAATAATTCAAACAGTTTAATACAATATAAAAAGAGAAAAGAGTATATGTGTTATAAACATATGAACAGATAATTTTTTGTAACTAGTACACAGATAATAATAATAATAATAATAATATAATAGAAATAATAAACAACTTGCCATTTACAAAACAATAAAGTATACATCTGACACTACTGACATGTTTTACAAAAAGGGGGTTATTTGTGGGAAAAAATGGTATTCTTTGCTTTCTTAATATCAAGAATAAATTATTTTCAGAAATGATATAGATTTCAATATAAAAATAAAATAAGACCACGTTTTCTGCCAAATACCTCTAATCCCATTGGACTGGGAGGCTACAACAAGATAATCCTGAGTTCAAAACCAGCCTCAAAATCTCAGCAAGGCCTTAAGCATCTGTGTGTTACCCAGGCTCTTTGTGCCCCTGAGTTAAATTTTCAGTAAGAAACCACACCACAAAAGAATACAGAGTATGGATAAGCACACAAAACAAATTTTGATGAACTAAAAATGGAGTAGAAATTGCTATTATTTCTTCATGAAAACTGTTTATATATATATGTATTCTCCACCAAGCAGCTTAGACTTGTAGAAATTATAGTAAGTTTGTACGATGATAGTGTACAGTTATGTGATAGCAGAAAGCTAGAGTTATACTTATCAATACAGTGGAAATCTGAGGCCTAGGAGGAAAAGGAGGTACATTCAAAGATTAAAAAATAATAAAGTTTGAGAAAATTTGGCTTCTAAAGCACAAAAGGTTTTTTTTTTTTTTTTTGGTTTCATTACAGTACAAAATACCACATAAGTATTTTATTGAAGTTACATGTATAATGGCTTTCAAGGAAAATATGTAGGAATTACCACAAACTAAAAAAAAAAAAAAAAAAAAAAAAAAAGCACATGAAATGCCTTGTGTGTAAATAAAACAAATCATTATAAAGAAAACTATTTTACCTCAATTTAATATATAATATTTTCCCATTAAAATTTTAGCATGTTTTCTTTTAAATACGAAAAGAGAGCTGGACATGCTGGTTCACAATTGTAATCCCAGCACCTTGGGAGTCTGAGACAGGTGTATTATGTTCTCAAAGCCAGCATCAGAAGAAAATGGGGTCCTAAGCAACTCAGTGAGACACCATCTCTAAATAGCATACAAAATAGGTATAGGGATATGGCTCAATGGCTAAGTTCTCCTGAGTTTTATTCCCAGTACAAAATAAAAGAAAAGAAAACAAGAGATTAAAAAATAAATTTATATTGGAAATAAAATACGTAAAATACCTCAAATCCTATAATAAAAAACATATAATATAGTTATTATGTGACACATTTAATGTATATTATAAAACTATATTGCAATAATACAGACCAATAAATTATAACATGAATCAAATCTGAAACCATATGTATGCCAATAGTATTGTTAAGAACAATAGAAAGGTGTATGTAAAACCAACCATATGAAAACTAACATTAGACATGAATGAATGAATCTATTCAACCTAAATTTAGAATTGGGACCTAGTGGTAAAGTTTACTGTTAGGGTGTGTGTGCAGAATATGCAAGGTAGTCAGTTCCAACCTTAACAACAGTATAAAAGGCAAATGTTAAGAGGGAATGATGTTGAAAATAAAGCAGAATATTAAAATGAGACTCTCTTTCTCCATCTATAGATACATTAATTTTTTTAAAAAAACTACTATAAGTGTCTCTTTGCAAAAATCATGAATGAGTAGAGAGATCTAGATCCACTGGATATCAGTCCTATCTTGAGCAAAGTACCACATTTGGAGTAAAATCCACAATTACTATCATCACCTATAGTAAACAGAAATATGAGAGAGGGGCTGAGAATGTAGCTCAGTTTTTAGACTGCTTGCCTTGTATGCACAAGGTCCTGGGTTCAATCTATAGCACCATAAACAAAAGAAAGAAAAAATATGGGAGAAGTGATAAAAAATTGTGGTGATATTTAGGAGTCATAAAAGCCTTCACAAGTGTTTCATGTGCTGTGAAAAAGACACAGAAATACCCAAATATCAAGGATGTCATTTTATCTGAAAAACATCTGCAAGCATCTTTTCCCAACTGCTGTTGCTGACAGATGAATTTCACTCTAGCTTGTTTTTTAGAAGAAATATAGAGGAATCCAGTAAACTACTCTTATTTTGAGTGAGATTTTAGCACTTCCTTAATTCTGCCTGAACCCTAACACACTAGTAATAATGCCAGGACTACCAATCACTCCTAGAAAAAGTGTTTGTTTTTTTGTGTGTTTGTGTTTGTGTGTGTTTGTGTGAGTTTTTTTGTGTGTGTGTTTGTGTGTGTGAGTATATGTGTACTGAATGTGTCAACTTCAAAATATTTTGTTTATGTTACTATGTCCTGAAGTCCCAAGCTCTGGAACACAAGGTTACTGAACTTTTGTCAAACTTTGTAGATTTCAAACAAACGAGTTTACATTGTTTTCCCACCACATTTATGAACAATGATACCAAACAGTAATTCAGAAAGGAGATTAAAAAACAACGATCCCTGTTTTTTCCAACAAATCTTTAAAAAATAGTCCTATGTTGGCTACTTTATATAAACTCTTAAAAGGGATAAAATGCATCAGTCAAAGAGATGTTCTGTAGCCTGAGCTGTGTTGTTGAAAAGGTTATTATAATAATCTGAAAGAGCTAGGTGTGGTGGCAATTATTCTAGAGGCTGAGTAATGAGGATTGTGTATAGAAAAGCAGCCTTAACAACATACCAAAGTTATAAGCAACTTAGTGATATATTAGTGATATATCATCTGTCTTAAAAAAAAAGGACTAGGGACATAACTCAGTGTTTAGCACCCCCAAAGTTCAATTCTTAGCCCCAAAGCACAAAAATCTAAAAAAATATCTGAAACATAGTAGGGACTTCGGAGTATATGTGTATATGTATACATAAAAATTTTGGTTACAATATAAAGTAAATAAAAATACTCTTGAAAAAACTATCATGGTTCTTAAAAGCTCAAAATAAAAGTCCACATAATCCACTAATAATATTTTTTTGAAGCAGGTATTGCTGTGAGTGTCTATACTTCTAGTGGCTCAGGAGAATGAAACAGGAGGAATTTAAGTGCAAGACTAGCCTCAGAAACTTGATAATAGCTTAAGTGACGCAGTGATATCCTGTCGTATTATATATATATATATATATATATATATATGTGTGTGTGTGTGTGTGTGTGTGTGTGTGTGTGTTTGTGTAACACAGTGGTAAAGTGTGTGTGTGTGTGTTTGTGTAACACAGTGGTAAAGTGCCTAAACAAATAAAAATAAATAAAAATATTTAGTTAAAAATGCTCTAGAACCCAGTAATTATAATTCTGGATATATGTCTAAAGAAATTGGAACACTTTTGTTAAAGAAATTATTTCATTTTCATTGTTATTGTATGTTTATTCACAGTATCTAACAAAGGAAATCAAATAATAATATTGATGAAAAGGTTCCTTTCACCTGCAGATCATTTATCTTCTTGCCTTAAAGGCTTCATACTTATAACTCAAACTGCTTTCTAAAAGTCAAGACTCAGATAATTATTTTTCTGAGTACTCCAAGAGATTTGGTTCCTAATGGGAAAATTATATAAGATTTTTCTAAAACTAAGTAGTAGGTAAATATTGGAGTTTGAAATGCTGACAAAACACACTAAATTTTCTCAAGGGTGATTCTTAAGTCAGACACTGTAATCAGGTGTCTGTATCTTGGGATAAAATAAAGGAAGTAAAATCAGAGTTTGAGATAAAACTAGACATTTCACTGATTTTTAAATTATTGATTTAATTCAAACAGATATTGCAAAAGGGTTAAGCCTACAAATTAAAATTTATCTAAAACATGTATTTAAAAAGTACCAGGAAAGAGCTAAAGGTGTGGCTCAGTGGTACAGTGCTGACGTAGCATATCTGAGGCCCTTAGCTTAATTCTCATCACCACATATAAATTAATAAAATATAAGTAAATATTAAAAAATAATACCAGGTAATGTTTTGGGGTTGTGGCTCAGTGGTAGGGTGCTTGGTTGGTATGCATGAGGCAGTGTGTTCGATACTGGATCCACATTAATAATAATAATAATAATAATAATAATAATAATAATAATAATAATAATAATAATAATATTAAAGATACTGTGTTCATGTACAAAAGTATAACATTGCCATGGCCTGTGTCTCTTTGGATGAGGAAGTGGTGCGGGCAGAAGAGGGTGGAGGAGAGGGGGATGAAACTGAAGGCTAAGGATTTGTGGAATCAGGCAGAGGAAGAGGAGGGTATTGTGGGAGAGAAGGAACGAATAGGGCTGGGGGATAAGGTGTAGGTTCATCTGCCGGGTCAAATGAGTAAAAATCTGCGAAGTCAGGAATAGAAGTTGGGGAAGAGAGAGGTTTGCAAGAAAGAAGGACTTGAGAGAAAAAACAGGAGGAGCAGAGAGCAGGGTATTGTGTGAGAAGGCTAAAACCTTCAATGCAGGAAATCTCCCTCCACCTTTTCAGATGCCAGCAAAAGTTAAAAAGGTCCCAGAGGAGGTTTGAATCTAAGGAGCCTTCTGGAGGCCAATGATTGCCATTATCCAGTGGATACTTAAGCCAATCTTGGGTACAGAATTTGATTAGATGTTTGGGCTTGATGTCTGGTGTGAGAAGAGTGTGGCCAGATTTTTTATTAACCAAAACCTGGGCTGAAATGGCTTCCTGGAATCCCAGGGCGAACAGGGCTCAAATGGGCATCCCCAAAATGACCAGCCATCACAAGGATCTACAGAGGGCACTACCTGGTCATCACCAGTGAAGTGCAATCTATGAGACCCAATAGGGTGGGAGCCACGTGCAACCTAATGTCAGGAAAGCTTTTGACTGCAGTGGAAAAAGTCAGCAATCAAAACAGAACTATAGCTATGGCAGAATGCAACTCCAGGCTGGGATTTCAGTTTCCCTGAGCAGAAAAGCAGCTTCAGCTGGACAAAGCAGTCCCACAGAAAACAGCAGCTCTAGCTGGCAGTGGCAGCAGAGGAGGAAAGAAACCACAAAGCCTCTCATGTAAACTCAGAAGCCTCACACCCCAAAGGGAAATGGATTACCAGAGGGTTCACTGCGACCAGTAAAGGTCTTAGTGGCGTTGGTTCCTTCCTCTCTCAGGGGCATCTGGAGTGTGCTGGACAATCATGATCACAGTACCACTGCAAGCCTGAAGGGAGTTGGCGAGCCAACACAGGGAAAACTTACCTAGGTCAGATCAGTGGTGAGTGCAGGAAGCCAGCGTCTGAAAAAAGCAATCCAGGGCAGAGTGTCTCAGCAGAGCGGAAAATGGGGCTCTTTTTGGAAAGAGCTCACCCTTATCCTCACAGGCGGCAGCAGAATGAAAGAATTTTTCACGAAAAGACACTTCACCTGGAGAATTCCAATTTTATTGCAAAAGGCTGTGTGCTTATATAGAACTAACGGGGAGATTGTAGGGCTTAGGTAAATGGCAGGCCACCCATTTACTGTCAAGTTCTTCAAGATATCAGCTCTGGAGCCAGGAATTAGATCTTATTGGGGCTAAGTTTCCCTGCCAGCAAGATTTGAAATTGGCGCTGGCGGGGGAGTTCACATGGGCGGAAACTTTTTGCACAAATGCAGAAAAGAGGAAAATAGGAAGAAGAGGTCCTTAGGTTCCATTTTGGGGTTTTTCTCTGGGGTACAGCTGCCGTTAATGCTTTTTCCAACAATTTAAAGTCCAGTTGCACCTTTATTCCCTGCTACATCAGAACAAAAGTGTTTGCTTGAATATTAGGAATGCTTCTAAATTGCATTTTCATAAACTTGTCTTATATATTTAAAAACTCAATTGAAGCAAACGTGATGGCACAGGCCATAACCCCTGTGGCTCAGGAGAATTATACATGCATATCATGAGTTCAAAGCCACCCTCAGCAAAAGCAAGGAACTAAGAAACTAATTGAAAACCTGTTTTTTAATAAATACATGTGGGATGGGGAATGATACCAGATAAACTCATATTTGTGTGCCATCTTAAGAGTTTACAGATATTTTTTAGAATACATGAAAAAAAATTTTAAAATAGGTTTTAGAAAAGGTATCCTGACTACCATATGGGTTCACTTTGTTCTTTTCCATGACCCATCTTTTCTCTTGCAACTTCACCAAGAGACAAAGGACTTTGTTGAAGGTGTTCCCAAAACTTGGCATTAATAATTTTACATTTTAAATAGGCCTTAATAGTGCTCATTAACATATCTTCCAATTAACCTCCAGCTGTGATAGAATAAGCTGTCAATGTATCCCAGAAAAAAAAAATCTGCCAGCATATTTTTCCAACTGCTGTTGCTGACAGATGAAGTTCACACTAGCTTGTGTTTTAGGTAAAATAGGGAGAAATCCAGTAATCTACTCTTAGCTTGAGTGAGATTTTAGCACTTTCTAAATCTTTCTCAAACCCTGGCACAATAGCATATAATACCAGAACTACCAATTGCTCCTATAAAAAGTTGTGTGTGTGTTTGTGTGTGTGTGTGTGTTTACTGAATGTCTAAAGTTTAACATATTTTGTTTACATTACTATGTCCTGAAGTTCCAAGCTCTGGAACAAAAAGGTGACTAAGCTTATGTAAATCTCTGTAGATTTCAAACAAATAAATTCACATTCTTGTCCCATCACTTTTATAAACTGTGATACCAAACAGTAGTTCACAAAGAAGGTTAAAAACGAAAGATCCCTGTTTATTTAAAAAAATCTTTACAGAATAGTCTTACATTAGCTTCTTCATATAAACTTTCCTCAGGGATGAATTGCATCAGTCAAAAAGATTTTCTATAATAATTATTGGGGAGTCTCATTTTTCATCTCTGTCAGTGGAGCATATTGCCTTCTGATTACCATGGGTTGTCCTGTGTTTCCTGGAATCATTTTTAGCATGGCCTCCATTTTAGATTTCACTCGGTATTAGACCCTGATTTATCTAACTACACTGCCTACCTTACTTTAAATCTGGCTTCATTCCCCCCTCTAATTCGGGAACTCCTTACTGCTATGAGGAAGGGGGACAAAGAGGATCTCTTTGGCTTTTTCAGGCTGAAAAGGGATGGTGTGGGACAAGCAGTTTGGAGTCCCCCTTAAAAATATCGGGTCTATCGAGTGGTCCATGCTAAAAGTCCAATTGAGAAGTAATAGGCTGGAGGGCCATTCCAGTGATAGGTGGTCTATAAGAGAAACAAGAATTGATTAGTACTGGAACCATATTGATGCAGCAAGAAATGCCACAGCACATAAATATGCCAATGAGTATAATGGCCAAGACAAAGATTAACAATGTTTTCTATCAGGCAGTACCAGGAACTAGGGGTTAAGATACTGTTTCTACGAAAATGTTGCTGAGGACATGGCTTCCATCTGAGCATGTAAATCTTTAAGGATATTTGTCACATTGTCAGAAATGTCAGGGATGTCAACACAACAACTAACATTTAGGGTTACAGATGTCTTTTCCCTTAAAATATAGTCTAATAATTTAATGTCATCTGATCCTGCAATATCCTTTTACTAGTATGACCTCTGTGTCTATTAGAGAAACCTTTAATTCTGCTACCTAGGGCTGGATAACCATATTAGCACACATTAAGCCTACCTGCGTTGGTTATAAATAAAGGCCTTAGACTAAAACTACTCTAGCAGTCCCTTTGACAACTATCAGGCATTTCTGTCTAAGAATCTCTTTTGTAGCCTCCAGTCTACTTATTTATGGAAGTTACATTTAACTATTATTATCATTTAAGATGTCCAGGAACAGCTGTGCTTTGGCTTTGACTGTCTTTGCTAAGTGTTTAAGATGAAGCAAGTCAAACTGACTTCTGTTTCTTCCTATTGTTAACAGTCAGTTAAGTTACCATGGGAGTCCTCGGGAACTTCACAGCAGCTTCTCAGTTCTGCTAGTGTCATTTGCACTAGGATGGGTCCAGGCCTCGCTTGACCATACAGCTTCCCTCAGAAGCATCAGGGATGTCTCCCTTCTCTGATGACCCTCCTCTTTACAGCAAATGCACTGATTGGCCTTCTGCCCTCCACTGGTCTCATTAATCTCCCTGCTCGGGAAGTTATGTGGCCTAGAGTTGCAGAGCCCTTTGAAAAAGTTCCCTATTCCCTGATTAAGACTGACTCAGAGGGCAAGAGCAAAATTTTAAATTTTAAAACTTAATCTTAAACATCTAGCAAATAAGTCAACAGCCTTATATTAAGGGTGCTGAACTTTAATGTCTATCTCTCTATCCTGTAGGTGATAACTTCTTATCTTAAGTTAACCCAGGTTGTGAGTTCTTTAAAACATAAACAGGCAATCCTTAGACCATATAAAATCAAACTACAAAGCAAAACTCACTAGGATAAAAATATATTTAGTTTATGTAATAGCTACCTAGAGTTTTGGCAGAATTGTACATTATAATCCCCTGTTTGATATCCTGGCCATCGTGACAAAAACAAAATTTTTAGCACATCTTTAAATGCACTAAAATCTGGTCTATTTTATTATAGTCGCTCCCACATGTATTGAGATGAGACATAGAGCCTTATCTCAAGTAAGGCGGGGTTCTTTATAAATCTTAAGTATTATTGATCTTTGCTTTTTAGACATCATTTTACAAAGCTCATATAAACTTTTGCTCAAGTTTACATGAACATTAGCTAACACAACATAATATCACATCTAGAACATGAATTAAGGAAAGGATGAAGGCTTTTAACCTCTTGTAGGAAAGTAGCAAAGTACTCTTGTGTTTTACAATAAAACCTTTACCCAGATTTGGCTCTCATTAACTTAAAAATACATTTAAATTGTGTCTCAGTGTAGAAAGCAACATAGAACTTTATATATCTTACTGATAACAAGTCCAGTTATAGAACACAAATGATATAATTGAATCTCCAACATTTTTTTTTCTTTCTAAGCCTAAAATCGCCATACAACTTTAGAACACCAGCTTGATATAATGTTTTTTGAAGCTTTCACCTTACAGACTTGTATACGTGGAAGATATAAACACATTAATAACATCACAATTACATTGATGATTTAATGTTAACCAAGTTTGGCTTTTAAAGAAATAATATAGAACAATTCTCTAATATAACAGCACTTGTTTAACCAGCTGTTTAAATTCTCTTAAGATTACTTGCTCAAAAACTTACACTTATAACCAACTTAAACAGACTTTCTTTATCACTTACTTAAACCCTCTTATTTACTTAAACTCTTATCCAGAAACACATTTTTCTCTATTAAATCCATATCTAGAACTTTTTAGTTTCTCTTTTTATTCTGTTAACCTCCTTCTGTTCACACTTTGAAACAATACTTGTAAACTTTTAAATTTAAGCAGAGTTAACATTTTATTAGGGCCTTTTTGAACACCTAGAGAAATGTAGAAGGCTAATTTTAAAGACATCTTTACTTTTATCTGTTTACCCAATCTAAATTGAACCATTTGAATCATGTGAATTAAAGATATTTGGATCTGTTTTTAATTTTTCATGAGCACTCCTCGTCTGTCAATTGTTATATCACTGCAGGATATATGGACATACACACATACAAACATACCAACATACAACACATAACAAGAGTGTGCACATATAACAATAATAAAGGCCTCGTAGCTTTTTGCAGATGAAATCTCCATTGCAATGTTTTTTTTCTTTTTTGTTTTAAAAACTCCACTGATCAGATAAACATTAACCTAGGTCTTCAGGATCAGAATCACGAGCTCAAAAAAAAAAAAAAAATACAGAATCTAAAAAAAAGCAAGAGTCCTAAAAAAAGATGACTGGCCCGTAGTTAGGAAATACCATACAATTTACTTCTTTGGTTTAATCTAGTTTGAGTTCCCATAAAGACACTTTTATTCTTTTTTTTTCCTTAGTCCTCAGATCTGTCTTCTACTGAGTGCTCCAGGCTTCTTCTATTTGCATAACAACTTAAGTCCTGACTGAGGTCTGGAAGGACCTGGGAAAACCGGAATTCTGAGCAGAAACTTTATGCCTAAGTCATTTTAAGAATAAGTTAAAATTTTCAGGTTTGGAAGTTGAAAATTATGATAAGTTTAAGATACAATTTACAAAATTTCATCTTTATATCTTCCTACACTAGAAAAACTTGCTCACACAAAACTGAAAATAGGATCTTTCTTGATAATATAAAAGCCACGGTCAGAAGAAGTTCCTTCGGGATCATTAAGCTACTTTCTTTGTTCTGAAGTTTCTAAAGTAGTATTAAGTTACATTAAATTTGCCTAAAATAATTTAAAAAGAACCACACACTACCATGCATATCTGAAATTAAGCTTTGAAAATTCCCAAGACTGTTGCTAATTAATGTCATTTCAAAAAGCCAGAATAACGTTTTAATTCAACACTTTTTTTCTAAATCTTACACAAAGAGAAACACATACCAAATCATAATTTACTATCCTTGCCCAAATCAATGCACTGTATACCTAGTGAAATCTCCTTAGGCTACCCAGTTCAAAAATTGGTGAAAAAATAAAACTGAATGATTGGGAATTACTTGCTAACTTGGAAGTAGAGTTCTTTTAATTTTCTATCCTAAGTATTTAAGTTCTCTGTCATGAGTTGTCTGAAATCACAAAGTAAACATTTACCTAACCCTAAATTTTAACTGCAACATTATTCAATGCTTCAAACTCATTTAGATACCAGATGTTACAACGAAACATCTTTTAGACACTCATTTAGCCTAGATTATCCACAAGAAAGAATCTATAATAACCTTTAAAACAGACCAGATAAGAAAAAAAATCTCTCCAGGTTTTGAATTTCCATTTAATTATGACTCCTATCAGTGGCACCTTAGATTTCCCATGAGTGGACAAGTTGTCCTCACATAGGGGCAATTATAGGTGTAAAATCAAGGGTCTCAGTGTGACTGACTTTACTGCATTTAGGTGGAGTAATCTTTACAGTGCAGGGAAATTATGAGGAAATATCCCCAAAGCGAAAATGGCTCTGGCAGCTGCTGGGAATTCCTCAGTTTCCCTTTCACTTACAAAATTGTCTCCTCCAGTTTGGTTTGACCTTAGGCACTAGGCATTTTTTTTCCTAACCTTTTAGTACCCAGCTCCCAAAATGCTCATCCTCTGCTTGCAGTTGTTTTGAGTGCCAGGCTTCCCCAAGAAAGCACAGTGGGGACTCCTTAGAAGTCTCCTCGAGAGTGTTAAAATTTGTGACTGAAAATTTGATTCCCATCTCTAAAGCCAGTTAACACCAATTTTTTTTGCAGTCCCCTGCTGACTCCATCTCCAACCCCGCCTGCCCAGCTGTGGTGGAAGAGGAGGGAAAGAAGGGGTAGTCCCCCGCCGACCTAACCCCTGATTCCATTTGCCCTTCCTTTGTGCCCGCGGGAGCATCCCCCACCGGGAGGGGAGATGCCCAGGGGGTGGAGAGGACAGGTGGGTGGAGGGGCCGGAGGAACAGGGACAGAACAGATCAACCATACCACCGGGTGGAATCCTCCCAGTGGACTGTGCGGACCCCACCCATGCAGGAAGAGATTCGCAGAGGTCCAGAAAGGTTAGAAGCCATAATCCAATCCGAATGGCCATGCGGTCCCGGCTGAAGGACAATATCTCTGAGTTTGCAGATTAGAGAGAGATGGAGGGACTATCCTTGGGGCCATTCAACTCCAAGGGTGGGCCACTCTGAAGCGCAGAGAGACAACACAAACGTGACACAAACACAGACACACACTAAAAATTTAACACAAGTTCAGAAGCAAAAATTAAAGACAGACAGTTGACTTAACCAGAGGGAAAGAGAATAGCTGGCAAAGGCCAGACGGGTTGGCAGCAAAATACACCAACGAGGGTTCGTTCACCCCTCTACCTGATGGGGGGCACTTCCGTCTCCCCTAGTCCCCCCCCCAAAGCGTCCTTTGGAGGGGTGGCCTGTAGCTTCCGGACACGTCTGCTGCCACCACCAGGGGGAGCTTATGTTCTCCACTGACAGCCACGCACTGCCAACCCAACCCAAGGCTCTGAGAGCTTATGCCCTCTAGGAGCTTATGCCCTCCATTGAGCCAGAAATCTAACCTGAGCGATTGCAAAAGCTGAGCCAGAAATTGAACCCGAGTGATTGCAAAAGAGCGATCGCAAAAGACAGACACTCTCTTGGAGCTTATGCTCCCTAGTGAGCCAGAAATCGAACCTGAGCGATCTCAAAACCAAAACAAGAAGGAAGAAGTGGGAGGGAGGAGGGGGAGAAAAAGAGAGAGAGAGAGAGAAAGAGAGAGAGAGAGAGAGACAGAAAGATAAAGAGAAAGGCGCCTTACTTACCCCCTGGAGCAGTCCGTTGTTAGGGTCTCCCTGTCCGGCAATGCCTAGTTCCCAGCCAACGCACTAAATGTAAGGGTCCGGCTGAGCATCGGAGAAAGAGACGACAAAAGAGACTGGCTCCATGCAATTGGCAAAAGGGGATTTATTGGGGATCCATTCCAGCGTGCTGGGGCCTCGTGCTCACTCAAGAAGGGAGAGCAGCCCGGAGCCCAGAGCAGAGATCAAGCAAAGCTTAAGTATACTTTCTCGAGAGGGCAGTGGGCTTTGCATACATCAGAACAAATCATCATGAGGCGCGGCAAAATTGAACAACAACTCTGAGACTGAGACGTGATTGGCACATTCATTGGCGGGAACAGGTCGGGCAGGGGTGATTGGTCACTCCTAAGTGGGATACACATTCGAACTGATTGGTTCCGGCCCTGTGACAAACTGCACAGGGCCCTAGGCTAAATGGCCAGTAGGGCGTTGTCTTAACTATCTCAGGAATCTGGGAGTAACAGAGGAACTTAATAATACTTAATCTTTTACATTTTAATTCAAGCTTTCCACCTTAGAAACTTTACCCTTTCACTGGGAAAGAAAGAGAGGGTTGCTGAGGTCCTAACAGGGAACTCCTGTCCGCTCTTCACACTGCAGCTGACATGCTGGGAGGGGGAACTCCCCCACCCATGCTCTGGGTGATGTTAATTCAAGGGCACAGTCAGGCTGGACTCAGGTCCCTGAACCCCAGGACCAGGACTCAGGTTGGGAGATGGGGTGTCCCCAGCTGGGTTGTCTGGGGACTCAGCTTTCCACAGTCTGTCATGTGGCAGGGCGGCAAGGCACCTTAGCAGAATGAATGAATGGCCCCCCAATGAGAAGCCCCAATCTCAAGTCCTCAGAGGACCCTGTCCTAGTCCCTGAAGAGTTAATAGCCCCAGTGCCAGGATCAATTAGAGAATGACAGCGTGAAGACAAGTCACCCATCAGGCTGCCCAGGACCCCATGTATGAGTGACCTCAAAAGCATGTTCCTTCCCCTTTCTGTGTCTCAGTTGCCTTATGTTCCAAATAGGAAAGTGTGCTCATGGACCATGAGGTCATCAATGTACAGCAGTTAGCCAAGTCACTGGAACACAGTGAGGCTTGGTAAACCTCAGTGATCTGCTCCACTCCCTAAACGCACATGTGAGGAACAGAGAGGGCCAGTGGAGCTCACCAAGTAACACAGATTAACAGCAGACACAGGATTTGACTGGAGCTTCGTGCTGTGCAGCATAGACTTAGGGGAAAATTGGGTGGAGGCCAGGACCTGGAACTGGCCTCATCCCCTCTGGAAATGGTTCTTGGCAAGAAGGAAGAAGGAACTTCTGAAGCCACTGCTCCCTGGTGCTCGAGAAAACAGAAGCCAGGTCCTGACAAGACCACCCCAGGGCCTGGGCTGGGGCAGCTGTCCAGAATTGTCTGCCCATGGAGGGAGCAGGGAGGCTGCCACTAGGACCACACAGTGTGTCAGTCCCTGGGGCCAGGCCAGCTCAGCCTGCTGGCTTCATCCAGAGCCCGCTCCAAGGGATGCTGGGAGAGGCAGCCAGGATCAGAGCTGCCGGCTGTGGGCTCTCCACCCCCAGTAACAGAGGACTAAAGTGGATCAAGGAAGAAGAGGGGGGCCCAGGAGGGCAGGGGGAGGGGCCCAAGGAGCTCATGAAGGCACTGATGGGGAAGGGACCAGGGGAGGATGCCTGGAAAGGCAAGCACATGTGTGGAGTGGGCCTGGGGATCAGGGAGAGGAGCGAGGTGCTGTGGCTTTGGCGGTCCTCAAAACCACCCCAGAATTAAGTCCAGAGAAGCCTTGGTTCTGGCTCCTGCACCAGAAGGCCTATGCTTTCCTCTCCTAATCCGCAACACTTCAGCCTCTTCCGGAACCCACAGGCATGACTGACTCTAGCCCAGGGGTCTCTGAGGAGCATCTCAGACCATGGCTCTCTGGCTCAGACATGAAAGGAGGCCCGGCTGGGGCCTGGCTGGGACCCCACTGCCCAGCCAGAAGGTGGGTGCTGAGAAATGTAGGGAGATGAGGTCCAGCCAAACTCCAGGTTCAGTGGGACAGCCGCCATGCCAGGCCAAGTCAGGTCCTGTCATCAGGAAGAAAGGTTAGAGTAGGCTCTTGTTTCTCCCAGAGGAACCTCTTGGGAGCCTGGGTGCAAAATGAAAGGCAGGCAGACAGGAAATGCCAAAGAGTGCTGCTCCCCAGCTGGAGGGGAAGCCAGGCCCAAGACCCTAAGTGGAAGAGTCTGGGGATCACAGTTGGATCCAGGGACATGGGCTGGTGGTCAGCCTCCACCCCTTGCTGGCCCTGACCCAGTCATCAGCCTATCTTCCAGCTCCCAGCCCCTTTACCCTGCATGCCCCCCCCAAAATGAAACAATACCCCGGCAACTCGATATGGTCCAGAAGCCTCCAGGGTCCCTGGGTTCCAGGATGCTTGCGAAAGAGCGAACAGAGGGCAGATAATTTAGAGGGTAAGTTCAGTGGCTGAGGAGCTAGAGTTCAGGAGGGAGAAGGGTTGGAGCTCAGAGCCCCTCAGCCAGCAAGGGTGCCCCCCTGAATAGCAGCCTGAGAAAGGAGGCTCAGGAGGGGTCAAACACCCACCCATTCTGCAGAGATGTCACAATGAATATGATACAGACTTAAAGGCCAGGCCCAGGGCCAGAGGACAGTTTGGGTAGAGACAGAAAGAGGCCCAGAGGGCAGGGCCCCAATTTGAGTTCCTCAGCAAGGCCACACACCCCCAACAAGCACATCCAAGTTTCCAAGTTGAGCCAGTGGAGATCCTGAGGCCTGGAGGATGGGATAGGAGGGGACAGAATAAAAGACAGGACTGTCCACCCCAAGTCCCTAAAAGTGGTAAGCACCTCCCACTTGGAAGAATAAAGTTGCTGGCCCAGCTTGACCCAGTGATGGACCCTGCTATGTTGCAGTAGCCAAGAAACCAAGAAGCAGGTAAAGCCCAGCCCAGAACCCACTCAAATCTCTTAGGATCTGGCCTTGTTCTCCCACACCTGTCCAGTCCAAGCTGCTTCTCCCTGACTTGAACCTCAGTAGCTTTCCAGGCCCAGAGTAGGGAGTAGGTTGGAGCTGGCCACAAATGGGTTTTCAGGGGGAACACAGTGTCTCCAGCTTCAGAGTTTGTAACTGTTTGCCCATCTGTCCCTGAGACAAACTCCTGGGGGAGAGGGACCAGGATGTCAGTGGTTCACCAGGTATCTAGAAGCTGTTCTGCTGTTCTGGGAGTTACTCAGGCAGGCATGGTGGGTTGCATCAAGCCACTAGGATGTACATATATGAACTTGGATCCCTGGCTCTCCCTCAAAGCAGCCTCAACTGCAGACAGGTGAGCATAATTGTATCAACCTCACTAAGCTGTTGATAGGACTCATGAGAAATGGCTCATTAAGCACTCAGCATGCAGCTGGCCCAGAGTACACCTTAGCAAGCACTATAGATAAATGTCCTGTCCCCTTCATCTCATGTCAAACTTCCCTCCCCAGAAGCAGACTTGGGACACTCCTAAGAAAAATAAAGCAAGACAAGAGGAACAGAAAAGTTTTGGGACAGGCTCAGACTCGCCCAGAAAGTCTAAGTGGAAAAATAAACTCAGTCCTTGGAATCCAAAGCCCTCTCCATTCCCCTAAAAGAGCCTGAGCAATGGGTATTTGGAGCCAGAAAGGAAATTCAGAATAAATTCCATTTGGAGACCCAATTAAAGTGCACTTGGAGATATAATGGGAATATGGGGGCAGCTGTTTTCTTACTGAGCTAGCTAGATCCTGTGGATGGTGTTAGCTCAGTCTAGAACCAGGCTCAAGGACTTGGGTGGGAGTATCGGGGCACCCACCAGCATCTCATTTCCACCTCCAACCATAACATCTGGGTAAGGGGGAAGCAAGACTTGGTAAACTCCTCTCCATGGGATATGGAGAACCAGGAAATAAACATCCCAACTGACAGATGGTCAAAAGTCCTGCTGCAGGTGCAGGAGGACAAGGCTGCTGGCCTCTTTGGCCCTCCTTTCCTCATTAGACAAACAAGAAAGGATCCTACAACCTACTCCCTGGTACTCAGAGGTACCAAGAAGAAAATCTGGGGACCTTGAGGGTCAAAGCTCCAAGTCAAGGTGGACTGCCCTGGGGACTCTTTAGACAGACCCTATGTGCATGCACAAAGGATCACCTCACAATGCCACTCATACCAGGCAGTCTCTACCACTGTCCTGTGCTGGCTCTTTTTCACCTGGGCTCAAATCCTTTCAGGAGAGCCAGTCAGCACTCGTCCCTGCCCTTCCAGTCATATGTGCCCAAGATTCCCCAGATTTCGTCTTTTTAGGTCCTTACAGGAAGGGACCACAGCTTTCTCTTCTCTTTCCTCCTTTGCAACCCTGGGGAAGGCACACAGAACCAGAGGGGACTACACACCTTTCTCAGCAGCCACCTCTCTTCATCCTGCGCAACCTGTCACGTTAGGTCCTCTGTAATGTTCTCCCTGAGGACCCTTTCTAAATCAGATAAGCAGAGTAGTCTCTCAGCAAGAAATTGCCCACCCCACCGACTGTGTGCTCCCCCAAGGTAGAGAGACCCCACAACAGCAAAAGGCCTGGCCTAGACTCAGAATATCCCTCAGAGGATACTCTGAGGAAGGAGCCTGTGCATGAATTTGAAACGGCAAAACAAGAATGATGACTACGATCTGCCTGCTAAACTATCTTTAATTTCTTGGACATGAACAAATACACTCAGAATAGCCCCCATGCCCAGATGCCCAGCCCATCCATGCACCTGAATACCCTACAGGGACGACACAGTTCTGGAGTCAGAGAGGCCTATAATCAAATACTATCTGGTCCTAGCTGTGCCTCAGTTTTCTCATCTGTAAAACGGGAATAATCATGGTCTTACTCATGAATACTGTGAAGTGCATGTTAAGGAATGAATGAAGTGAGTGTGCAGAACAGTCCCTAGTACCTGCAAAGTGCATTTATTTTTATTGCCATACATTCGCATGGTCCAGGCTGCAGTCCCTGCTTCCTTTAACCCCGCCCCAATCTGAGGGCCAATCAGTGCTTAGGGACCCCAGGGCTCCCCCAAGGCGCATATCTGGGCAGTGGGGACCTCAGCCCATCCCAAGTCCCAGGGCGCGAGACTCCTAGAAGCCAGTGGCCATTGCTGGGAACAAACTGGCTCCACCCAAAAAGCCACAGCCTGGACCTTGCCAGGCAGATCCCCCCGAGTTTTCAGGACGGTGGCCCTTAAGAGGTCCTGGGCGAGCCAGGCAGTCAAGGGCCCAGAAGGGGCCGGCGTTCCCAAAAGCTAGCCAGGCTTGCCCAGTGGAGGGGCGGGAAGAATCCCCAGGCCCCCTAATCTCCAGGCCCCCTAATCTGCCATGCCCGCCCCTTTCCCATCACCGCCGCACCCCCTCGCTTGAATCCTACAAAACTGCCTACCCAACTGCACCCAAGCCTTGCGCCCTCTCCCACCCTTGCCCCCTTCCTCTCCCAGGCCGCTTCTCTGTCCCCCTCCTTTCACCACACCCCCAACCCCATTCTTCCCGCTCCTCTCTCAGGACACAAACCCTATGGGGCCACTCTGCAGACAGGCTCCAGAAGGCTTTAAGGGGCCTCAGCTCATCCCTCCTGGAAATCTCTGTTGTCCCCAACACCAAGGCACACGCCCCCCACACAAACCACTGGCTTTGGGTCACAGCCTGGCTTGAAAAAAGGTTGGATTGTGGGCTGGGCCTCAGCGGAATGGATTGGGGAGCCTCCTGGTCTCATTTCTCCATCTGTCAGATGGGGTGGGGAGAATGTGAATTCAGTGCCAGGCACTGGGGACATGGCATGGGCACACAAGCAAGGCGCTTGGCCAGGTGGTGTGCACAGCAGGAAGGCCCAGGGAGGAGTCATTCTCCTCCTTTCATGGTGAGAGTTACATCAAGATAGGTCTGGAGCAAAGAAAGGGGCCAAACCCTGAAGCACCTGTGCCTGCAACCATCCAGTTTAACTAACTCAACATGAGGGGAAACCTCTCTCTAGTTTCTGGTCTGCACCAGAGAAAACAAAAGAGTACTGAGTTGGTAGCAGCTGCTCCAAGAATGTGAGGGCAAGATTCAGAGAGCCCTCTCTCAAAACTTCCTAAAACCTCCCAGCCCCTCCGAGCCCAGCGGAAGCATCAACAGCAAAAACTTTTGGGTCCCCAAATCCCCTCATGAACCCCCCTGTCATCTGAGCTCCAGTGTCACCTCCAGGATGGCCCTAATGAGAAAAGCTCCCAAACCATTTTCTGCCTATTCCAGAATTGGTTTTCCATGATGAATGGACCGGACCCATATACTTGTAGATGGTCCCCTTGGTCTAACTAGAATACACTTCTTTCTTCTCAACTGTGGAACTTCAGCACCTTGAGCATACCTGGCATATAATAGGTGCTCAGTAAACACTTGGGCTGAGTGAATGAACAAATAAACAGCAAGTAAACAATGTCAACCCTAAAAGACTTGAAACCCAAACTGTGTCCAAGATAAGAGAATTCCACAAAGAGTAATCTCATATGTTCAGAAATCACAAACTACTAGAAATATCTGAATCCTACATTAGCATTTGAAAGGCTCAGAAAAGCCCTAGAGGTTTATTTTAATTAGATTAAATTTTTTTTCAATTTTTTTAATATTTATTTTCAGTTTTTCAGTGGACACCACGTGTTTTTTTTGTATGTGGTGCTGAAGATCCAACCCCGGCCACACGAATGCCAGGCGAGTGTGCTACCGCTTGAGCCACATCCCCAGCCACCCCTAAAGATTTTAAAAATTTATAACTGTTTTTTACAGTGTTTGCCAAATGCATTGGCCATAGAAAATACTTTATAATCATGACCACAGCTTTATAAATGGTCAGCTGATTCTTAGAATAAAGAACTTGCTTTTCTTTTTTTTTATAGGACTGAGTCTAGCAAAGTGATCCCCACATGGAAGATGCTAAAATTTTTTGAATGAATGCATATAAAGTAAATTCACCCATGTGCATTCTCTCTGGGTGCAAATCTATGAACCTAGGAGTTCCAAACTTTGGGTACAACCTGTACCCAAAGTAACACAGCGCCTGTACTGAGATTCTGAACCAGGCAAGCAATGAAAAAAGTCCTTTTCCCCCAGCTACAGAAACACAAGGCCATTCACATACATTCATTCACATTGACTCAAGCACACATGTACAGTTGCATGTGTGAGCACACATGAGCACACCAGCATAAACACACTCACATACAAGTACATATAACCACAGGCACATGGACTTGTGCACACACAGACACATGGGCAACCTCTTCTGGGGCATATGCCTCCACTCCTACACAGCCAGCTTCACTGTGCTTGGCCCAGGGCAGCAGTTCTCTGGTGGGGGAGAGGATGGACATCAGGAGGGATGCACAATCTGGCATCACCAAGAGGGCTGGATGTCACCCAGCAGGTGACAGATTAAATGTTTATTGTTGTTTCCTGCCGATTATATCCAGCACTGCATTGTGAGCATAGATATAGATGAGAGAGAATGGGAGAGTCGGCAGTGGGATCCCACCAGAAGAAATAACTAACCCTCCTCTGTATGGCTACTCAGCTTACAACTCTCTCCATTCCACTTCTAAGAGTCCAGCCTAACAAATACTAAAAACAAGAACACAAAAAAATGGATATCTGATGATGCTTGCTGCAGCACTGTCACTAACAGCAAAATACTAGAAAGCAACTGTATGTCCACCACTAGAGGACTGTAAGTTCGAGAGTGCTGAGAATGTAGCTGAGTGGTCCAGTTCTTGCCTAGGATGCTGAAGGTCTTGCGTCTGAATTTCCTACACCATGAAAACAATCAATAATTCTGGTACATCCTCTCCATAGAGCCTCTCTGGCTGTAATGTGATGTGTGACACACATGTGGTGCTAACTCCTTTACCAACAATTCTCAGCCCTGGCTGCACATTCAAGTTTCCCAGGAAGTTTTCAAAGAAACACTTACCTGGAACCCATCCTCAAAGACTCCAGATGCTGGGCTCAGGTCAAGTTATTTTTTTAAGTGCCTACAATAATGCTAATTGTGCAACCATAAATGAAATCTCTGCTATGTGAAAGTATGGAATGAGAGTCAGTGTAGCCAGGGAGTAGCAGGCACCATCTGTGTTTAAACTGACACATACAGGTGTACACACCCAGGTCTAGTGTAAAGACACCACTGAAATGGCCCTGGGAAAGGGAGAACCCAGGATGCTTGTGCTCTGGGAAAGAAGCAGGACTCTTTTTTTACTATGTGGATTTTTTTTTCCCACAATTTGAACATGGACAGCCCTAAAGGCAGAAATCCATGGATGGACCAAAGGGTGGGAAGGAGGACTCTCACTGGGTGCCTTTATTCATGGCTCTCTCACCCAAATCAGAGTCTGGCTTCTGTTGTCCTTCACAAAAGCAGAAGAAGTTTTAAATAAAGGTGGTGGTGACTGGCTCAGGCTCTGGACCTAGATAGGACCTGCCCTCAAGTCCCAGCTCTGCAGTATGACCTTGGGCAAGAGACTTCTGTTCCTCAGTCAGCACACCTGTGAAACTGAAATAAGTAGATCAGAAATCTGCTGTGAGAATCTTGTGGAGGAACAGGGGATGAGAAATAGGCAGAGCCCCATGGTGCCCAAAGAGCCAGGTCTTGACTGTCCCTCCCTGTGTCCTCCCAAGGAATCAGGGCTGGTGACTCTGGATTGATATGTTTCTGGCCTGTTCACCACTGAATTACAGAAACTCCCTGATGACCAGCCCTGCTTTGCAGAACACCTGGAGCTAAAAAGCTTGGGACACCCCCAGCTGGGACCAAAGATGTCCATCACCACCAACTCTCCCTCTAAGACACCTGGAAACATCACCATCAATCCTCAAGCCTCTCCCAATCTATTGCTCACCCTAAATCTTATAAAAAGGGCTAGAAAAAACCCAGCTACCCTGCAGCAGATGCCCTAGAGCAGCCAACTCAGATGCATTCACTGTGGCCCAAGCACTTAGAAAAGAAACCTTTTTTTTTTATGGTACTGAGGATTAAACTCTGGGGCACTCAACCTCTGAGTCACATCCCCAACAAAATTATATATTTTATTTAGAGACAGGGCCTCACTGAGTTGTTTATTCCCTTACCGTTGCTGAGGCTGGCTTTGAACTTGTGATCTTCCCACTTCAGCCTCCTGAGTCACTGAGATTACCGGCCTTCACCACCGCACCCAGCTTAGCCTTCATTATTTTAAAAGCAAAGTTTTGTATATTTGCACTTCTTATATTTCAAGAATTAAAATCCTATACAACCTTAGACAAGCAGCAGATCCAACCGGTTCCATCCCATTTCATAGATAGGGAAACTGAGACTGAAAGAGGACACTATCGTGCCCCAGATCATGGAAAACATTGCCTCCAACCCACACTCACCCCCCACAAGAAAAATAAAGCATTTTGAGCCTCACCTTAGAGATAGGGTAGTTCGTTCATTTATATAGTACTGGGGATTATTGAATGCAGAGGTGCTTTTCTACCTAGCCAAATCCCCAGTCGTTTTTATTTTTATTTTTTTATTCTTAGACAGGATCTGGCTAAATTGTTAAGGGCATCACTAAAATACCAAGGCTGGCCTCAAATTTGAAATCTTCCTTCCTCAGACTCCTGAGTTCACTTGCTGGGATCACTAGCTTGCACCACTCTGCCAGCTCAGAGTGGGCCTTGGTTTTCTGCTCTGGGCAGCAGGCTTCGCTGTGAGTACTGCCCACTTCCTCCCTCCGGCTTCGTTTTCCAAACCTTACCCCTTACTCTTAGTGCTAATTCTGAGACAAACCCTCCCTGAAAGATGAGAAGGTTCCTGAAGGCCACTCAATGGTACCTGAACTGCCCAGCACTGGCCAGCAATAAGCCAGTTAAGGATTTTCCATCTGACCCCTGAATATCTGTGGCAGGATGACCATAAGCAGCAGAATGGGGATTTATTGAGTCAAACATTTCATTTTATTTCAAATTAATATAAAAATCTCATATTGCGTTTTAACTATTTTTCAAGCCTAGCACCATACAGGGCACAGGCCCTTCACGAGCAGCAACTACCATCTCACAACATGGACCACCTGAGAAAAAAAAGGATGGCACAAACCACCCCCAGGTCCAGAGGCATGAGGGTTGGCAGCCTCACCTCATGAGCAGGAATAAAGGCTAAGGGAGACCAGGAGGTTGGGAGAGACCAGAGAGTGTAACACCCATGGGGGCCCAAGTCCTTCCTAGGAGCTCACCCACTCGCTGTTTCTCTTAGGAATTCATTAGCCATGACCTTATCATTTATTCACTTACTCGCTTGCTCACCAGTTCATTCCCTCAACAGTTTACACCTTCACTCATTCAGTTAAAAAGTCCTTTTATTTTTAAACACATTAGTCCAGAATCCCAGCTTGGGTCCTAATCTGTGATGGAGCATGAGGACCCGGAGGCCCCTCCAGACTGCCCTGTCCCGGGAAAGGTGCTCTCCCATGTGGAAGGCAGGACAAACCTTACCAGCTCTCAACAGGGTTTTCCTGGGGACTGGGAACCTGAGTAGTTCTCTGTTGCCCCAACAGGTAGAGCGAGTACCCATGCACCTAAATTGTGGGAGCCAGATGGCAGATGGATGTGTGAAATTAAAGATGCACATATTTCACACACACACTCACACAAACACACACGCACACACACACACACACACACAGAGCTCTCTGAGAACAGCAGTGTTCAGGTACAGGCACACACACACACACACACACACACACACACACACACACACACACACATGTCTGAATGAAGAAACTCCAGGGTCCCTTTTCTGTGATTTTCAAAATTCTGAGAGATTCAAAGGCAACAACAGTAAAGGCCTGTATCTTCCCAATGTATATGCCCAGGGCCCTGGCTTACCACTGTCCCTCTGGGGTGCACAGGGCATCTGCAGACGATCTCTTGGGGCATCCAGAACAGTTGTACTGCTCGAGAATCCCCAGAGAACCTAGCACTTTCTGCAGCCTCTACCTTAGGTGATGGAAAACTGTAACTTTTTCCAATTTGCACCACCAGCCTGCCAGTCTGCTCTCCTTGATTGTCCTCTCCCTTGAGCTGCTGATTGTCTGCTGACTCCCCAAATTCAAACCTACAGCCACATGGAGGCTAAGGACAAAACCAAATCTCTTGTTCAGGAAGCAGAAACACATTGTATGCTGCCAGTGCTCCATAGTCCCCACGCAACCCAGGACAAGAGGCACAGCTCCTCACCTGCCATCACTCACCCCCCACTATAGCCAGGAATGCTCTGCTCACTGAACAGGCCCAGATGACCATCACTCTTCCCTCAGGCAGAAAAAATTTGGTGCAGAAAAAGTTGGTGAAGAGTATATTTTATTTAATTTGGATCAAGAAAAGAGATAAACCACACAGCAGGACAGGGAATGACAATGTTGAAAAAAACAATTCATGCCCAGGTAAGAAAGGGCAAATCTCAATTACAGGGTAATCAGGGGATGAAAACGTTTGCCTGCACTTTGGAAGAGGCAGAGGAAGAGGAGACTTCATGCTGAGGCAAAGCCCAGACCTGCAGGCCCAACATGGGTCTTCAAGGACACCACAAATCAAGGCAGCCAGGTGGCCATCTTGTAACACCTGCTCTTCCCTTCTCCCCATCACAGACAAACATGCCACAAGTGCACTGGGCTGGGTGAGCCAATGCTTCCTGGGCCCTGGGAGGCATGTGTGGGAGCCACTTGAGATCTGGCCTATGGGGGACACTAGGGGAGCTCACACTCAGCTAGGCTTAGTCTCAAGAAGAGTGGCACCCCTAGAGAGAGGGAAAATGTTCTAATCCTGGGAATGGTCACCAGATCACTAGAAAGTTTATGCCCTTGTCCCTAGAACCCCAGTCACACTGGCCCTGATTGGGCTAGGTCACTGTTCTCTTAGTGGCACCTCTCACTCTGGACTAAGAAAAAGAACCATGAGCTTTTGAGACCCCAAATCATCTTCTGAGCCAGTTTTTTAACATCTGCCCTGGAAGACTGAAGTTAAACTGATGGCCTTCTCCCAGCCATCACTACTTGGGGGTAATGTCAGCTGCAATGTTGGGTATTTAAATACTACTTAAAAATAGTTAACATGTAAATTTTGTATTATTCATATTTTACCCCCATTTCTAAAAAGGAAAGATGCAGAGATCTGAGCCACTGCTCAGGTCAGCCAGGTGAGCAGAGGTCTCTGGGATCCAAGCCCAGGAATGCATGACTTTAAGCAGCTTCACCATGCAACATTGAAAGGACATGATAGTTGGGGACCCACACATCTGTAGGAAGCCACTTTCCCTCCCCACCAGGGCTCCCCTTACTTATCCAAGTGCAATGCTTTGAATTATCTCAGCAAATATATCACCAGTGACTGAACATCCTCAACAATGTACTCTCCAAGAGCTCAAGAAAAAAGATTTGTATTGGCACAGTCTCCATCCCAAAATAGCCCCCAAGGAGCACAAAGAGTGCCACCAAGGCCCGCTTCCCTCAGCTCCCAATCCCTGTTTTTATGTGATATATAGATGAGAGCTATAGCCAAGTACTAATGAGGCATGGCATTTTAGGTTGGAAGGTGACACCAGAAAGCCATTGAGATGACAATGATTATGTTAAGATGTGCATTACATTGGATATTAGACCTCTGATGTCCACCATGGGCTGCTACTTTGGAGCTTCTGCAGGACTCCTGGAGAGTTCTCATTGGTTGGGGAAGTGCAGTAGGAGGTAATTCCTCAGGAAGGATTTAATGGTAATTCCTGAGGAAGAATTTAATGGTGGAGTGTGTCCCTGAGAAGGCCACATGCATGGCATTCACGGGAGTTTTGGAAATAAAGTTTGTTCCAGTTTGAGTGGCTTGTGATTTTGTGCCCAGCCAGACTGTGGAATTTGGTAGCATGTATTGAGAACGTCTGAAGCTCAGAGGTAAGTGAAATTGCTCCCCCTTGAGGGAAGGCAAGAGAATGTGTGACCACTTCAAAAAACAATGTGTTGTTGCTTTGATTTATTTTATGTTTGTTTCAACCTGTCTATCTCTAGAACTTTCTCAGGCAAACTGGGAAAAATGGCTGGCTGAAGGTTTGAAGTTGTTCAGACCTGAGGAAGAGATAATTGATACAATGATTTTTTTTTTTTGTTCCATTTTTGTTTCATTCTGTTTTGGTTTGTTTTTGTGTTATCTTATTGGGTTGCGTTATCTTTATAGTAGATTGGAAATTAGTAAAAAACAAACTGAAAGAGTGTTAAGTAAATTGATGGAGGTTCACACCATGGAGAAAGATATTTTAGAACAAGCAAAAGAGAAGGTCTCTTGAGCTAGTCAGAAAGAGCAAAAAAATGTAAAGGAAAAGGGACTATTAGGAAAAAAGCTACAATAGGAGGCTGCTACTAATACCACACTTTCACCAGAAGGTGTAATTCAACCAACAGCTCCACCTATAGAGACAGCTGAGTGGCCCTCAACCCCCCGTAGTTGATAGACGGGATCCTGAGAAAGGACCTCAAAGATTAGCATGCCCCGTACTTGAGCAAGCAGGAGGGTAGCAAATTCACCATGCCCTAGATTTCAAAAAGAGTAAAGCAATTAAAAGAGACTATAACAAACTATGGTCCCCAAGCAACCTTCAATGTAAGCATGGTCAAATCCATTACTAACTTGGACATAATGCCAGCAGATTGGGCTAGCATGTGTAAATCTGTGCTAAATGAAAAACAATATTTGTTATGGAAGATTACCAATGAGGAAATTTGCAAGGAGATAGCTAGGCGAAATGCAGCACCGAGTTATTCACAAAAAAAATCTAGACATGTAGTTAGGAAAATGACCTTATGAGGTTCAACGGCAACAAATTAAATATGATCCTGCTATATATGCACAAATTGCTGCAGACACAGTTAGGGCATGAAAGACTTTGCAAGGACATTGAGATTTACAAGGTTATTTATCTAAGGTAATACAGAGAGCTAATGAACCTTAAGCTGAATTTGTAGATATGCTCATTCAAACAGCTGCCAGAGTTTTTGGGGATAGAGAACAAGCAATGCCGTAAATAAAACAACTGGCTTATGACCAAGCTAATCCTTGCTGTAGAGAGGTCATTAGACCATGGAAACATAAAGATTTAAACACATATATTAAATTATGTAGATTTATTAATGAACAAGGGCAAGCCTTGGCAGGTGCAATACAACAAGCTTTAGATGCCAGGCCAAAAACATGCAACAATTTTCAACAATCAGGACATTTTAAGAAGAATTTCCCCATAGGAAAGGGTTTTACAAAGCTAGGTAACAAAGGAATAGAATACCAGGTATTTGCCCACGATGCCATAGAGTGAGATATTGGACTAATGAATGACGGAGTACCCACCATAGAGGGTACTCCGTTATGAAAAAACGGACAAGAACCAGGAGTTTAACCATGATATTATGAAGAAAAGCATCAGGCTCTATTGCCAAAAATCGGACTGGGGGGCCCAATGCTCTGGGGCCCACAAGCACAAATATATGAGACAATGAAGGAACCAGCAACACCGACAGGGTAATGATTAGGAAACATTGTCCATTAAATCCCTCATCAGACAAACTAGAGGGAGCACAGGGTTACACATCTATGCCTCCACCAGAGCAGTACTAACTCCAAAGATGGGAGTTCAAATTATTCACAAAGGAGTAAAAGCCTCTCTTTGACAAGAAATAGTAGTCTTATTGTTGGGATGCAGCTCTTCTACACTAAAACGACTTATTATAAGTCATGGGGTAATTGATTCTGATTATGGAGGTGAAATAAAAACTATAGCTAGTTCTCCAAGAGGTATACCAGTGATTCTACCAAGAGATAAAATAGCACAGTTATTAATAATACCCAGCCTGCATGATAAATTTTCCAATCATACTGTAAAAAGAGGTTCCAGGGCATTAGGCTCCACAGGTGTAGATAGGGCTATGCTGTGTTTAAATATAGTTTCTCACCAAATGTTGAAACTACATCTTCAAGAACATAAATTAGATCAGCTACTTGATACAGGTGCTAACCTTAGCATCATATTTCATCAAGAATGGTCGAAACATTGGCCATTACAACAACCCACTCAAACTCCTAGGAGTGGTGACTATTCCCCAAAGAAGTGCAATGGTATTAGATTGAAAGGATCCTGAAGGATGTGAAGGAACTATACAGCCATCTGTATTAGATAATCTTCCTATAAATTTATGGGGATTAGATTTCCTAGATCAATTAGGTTTGACATTAACAAATAACATTAACCCTAATGTGCCCACTACTAGGGCTAGACAAGGTTTTAGGAAAAAAAAAAGATTAGAACAAGAATAAGGTATAGCAGCACCAATTCAAATAGATCAGAGAATAAATAGACATGGATTGGGTTTTCAGAAGGGGCCACTGAGACAATCAAAATTACTTGGAAATCAGAAAGACCAGTATGGGTTTCTTAGTGGCCCCTGACTAAAGAAATAATACAAGAAGCCCAAGACCTGGTCAAAAAACAATTAGTGGTGGAACATATACAACTTTCTATATCTTCCCATAATACTTCCATTTTTGTCATCAAAAAGAAATCTGGTAAATTGAGATTATTGCAAGATTTAAGAGCTCTTAATAAAGAGATGGTTATTATGGGACCTGCTCAATCAAGGATTCCTCAATTGTCTGATTTGCCAAGAACCTGGTGTGTTTTAGCTATAGATATTAAAGATGATTTTACTTCAATTCTAATTCATTCTGAAGATTGTCAATATTTGGCATTTACTATCCCTTCAGTGAATCATGAGGGTCCTGATTGGAGGTATGAATGGAATGTACTCCCTCAAGGGATGGCTAACAGCCCAACCATGTGTTAAATTTATGTTAACAAAGCAACCCAGCCACTTAGAAATCAAATTCCTGAACTGCAAATATTTCACTATATGGATGATCTGTCATTAGAACATAAAGATGAAAACACATTGCTAAAATGTTATGTCACACTTAAAACTTATTAAAAATTAAAATCTAGAGATAGCAGTAGATAAAGTACAATTAAATTTTCCAATTAATTATTTAGGATTTTTATTATCCTCAACAATGATCCATTCACCAATATTTCAATTATGAGTAGATCAACTCACATCACTTAACAATTTTCCAAAGATGTTGGGAGACATAAATTTGATAAGGCCTTATATAGGCATAACAACAGGAGATTTGGGACCTTTATTTGATATCCTATAAGGTCCATCACATTCAAATTCACCCTGAATGTTAATGCCTGAAGTAAGAAAGGCATTAAAAATCATTGAAACATACATGGAAAATATGCATTTGGATAGAATTGTAATAAGTTTGCCCTTATTATTTATTGTACTACCAACAACAAAAAATATTCCTACAGTAGTATTTTGGCAAGAAGGTCCATTATTATAGATACATTTATCTTATTCTTATAACACTCTTCTTACTACGTATCCTGAGGCTGTAGGACAATTAATACTCAAAGAAATAAAAGCAGCAAAGGGAGTTGTTGGAATTTCTCCCAATACAATTATTACTCCATTTACTAAAGATCAAATTGATGAGTTAGGTAATAAGTTAAATACTTGAGTAATAATCATGTTTAAATCTAATTTTTCACTTGATAATCACTTACCATCTAATCCTTTGTTGTTGTTTTTTGTCCTCGCATCCTGTAGTTTTCCCAAAAATCACAAGAATAACACATATCATGAATGCTCCAAATATATTTACTGATTGATCAAATAATGGTACAGCAGCAGTAGTTACCCCTGATCACACTTTTACATTTTTAGTACCCAAACAATCAGCTCAAATACTAGAGCTTAATGCAGTTTTACAAGTTTTTGTGATGTTTAAAGATGCTGTATTTAATTTATTTTCTAATAGTCAGTATATAGTTAAGGCTATAGTATCCCTTGAAAATGCTGGCAGGATTTCTTCTTCCTCTACTGTTTCCTCTTTGTTTTTCACTATACAAAGTTTGACGAGGGACAGAAAAGATCCATTCTTTATAGGACATATAAGGGCACATATAGGATTTCCTGAAGCCCTTAGTTTGGGTAATGATTTAGCAGTTAAAACTACATATGACATACATATTTTCTATGCACTACAAAAAGCTACAAATTTTCATAAAGGGTTACATATCAATGCAAATATTTTACAAAATCATTTTAAAATAACTAAGGAACAAGCTAGACAAATAATAAAACAATGTCAATATTTTGTGATTTTTAACCACAAGTTAATCTTGGAGTCAATCCTAGATGATTGATACCTAACCACATTTGGCAGAAGGACTTCACACACTTGCCAGAATTTGGAAAATTAAAATATTTTCATGTTACAGTTGATACTTTTTATGGATTTTTGATGGCCTCCCTTAATGCTGGAGAAAAAACTAAGGATATTATAACTCATTGCTTACAAAATGTTGCCACTGTGGCCATTCCAAAACAGTTAAATACAGATAATTGTCCTGGTTATACTTCCACCTATTTTAAAAAATTTTGCTCATCATTTGGCATTACTCACGTAATAGGAATTCCATACAATCCTCAGGGACGAGGCATAGTTGAAAGAGCTCATCAAACTATTAAAATGTACACATTAGAACAAAAAAAGGGAATTGGAAAGGGGAATATTTCTCCCAAAGTTAAACTTAAAATAATCCTTTTTTCTGTAAACTTTATAAATTTGGCTTCATCCAGGCTTAGTGCTGCAGAAAGGCATATGTGTCCAAAAAAATGTACATAATTCTAAGGTACTTGGAAGGGTATTCTAGCAGGACAATGGAAAGGTCCTGACCAAGTGATTGTCTGGAGTCGGGGTTCTGTTTGTGTGTTTCCACAGGGAGAACAGTGGCTTATTTGGATTCCAGAGACACTAACTACAGTGATTTCTACCGGACAAAAAGAAGGTGATTTGACTCAAATCCATAACAGCTGATATCCAGAGCACCAGCTTGGCTATTCTTACATCTGCTACAGTGATTAGCCAGGATGTTTTTTTTCAATATCTATTTTATTATTGCATTTTTCCACATTGTAAAGTTTTATTTTATTTTTGAGCTCATACAAACCTAGGTTAATGTTTTTCTGATCCATTTTATTTTTTTCACTGTGGAGTTTTTAATCATTTCAATGCAGATTTCACCTGTGTAAAGCTACAAGGCTTTTACTATTGTCTTATGTGTGGTACATTTGTGTGCACACTTGTGTTTTGTGTTGTATGTCTGTGTGTGCGTATGTCCCATATATATATATATATATATATATATATATATATATATATATATATATATATATGGAGCACTCATGAAAAAAAAAATAAATCTGGATTTTTTTTTTAATCTATGTGATTTTAATGGTTTAATTTAAATTGGGTAAAGAGCTGTTGAGGATTTTTTAATATGTGTAAAAATGAAGAGATTAACAGAACTGTTTGTTTACTTTCACCTTTCCTTTTCATTGTATTTAATAATTCTTTTCAGGATAATTTAAATTGTATAGAAAATTGTTTTCTTAATGCCTGTTGGAATGTTACTTTTTTTTTTTTTTTGCCATCATTGCCAGAATTCCTATCTTTATCCCAGTGCTGGTTAAGACAAAGATAAAACCAAACAACAACTTCTTTGATAGCTATCACAGTAAATAGTATAAACTGATGCATCAATGTATAATAACTCAAAAAATAATGCTCAGGAGAGGATTGACTTTGGGAGGAAATGGACATATTGATAGATTCCTCCACTTTGAACTGCTTGCAGAACTTGCCTGGACTATGTATCACTTGTATACATTGTGAACTATTTGCTGGTACTGCAAATTGTGGTAGTGCTGGCATTTCTTTGCTGATGGTTTCACGAGTGATACAAGTTTTTCAAAGGAGCCATGAATGGCTTAGTATCATGGCATTTCTGTATCCTCCTCCTTTCTGCTAGTGACGGTCTAAAATTTGGGGGCCAACTGAGGTGAGGCAGAGAACCTCACCCCCTCACTAGCACCAAGGCCAAATTTGGGGGCCAACAGAGGTGAGGCAAAGAACCTAACTCCACACACACTGGTGCAAAGACCTATCCACAAGTATGGCTGTATGCTGGACTGGTAGTCAGTGATGGGTATGATCCAATTGCAGTGGTACCAACCTAAGACAGGAGGCTGATGCCTAGAAGTGAGCTTATCCCATGACTGTTAAGGGCCATATGTTGTATTGGAAAACTTAACAGGAACGGTCCCTAAGCCACATTGCTTGTTTTTTAATTAAACAGAAGGGGAGAGATGCTGAGAGCCATAGCCAAGTAGGAATGACGCATGGCATTTTTTGTTTAAAGGTGATGCCAGCAAGCAATTGAGATGATAATGATTATGTTAAGGTGTGCATTCAATTGGAGAGTAGACCCCTGCTGTCTGCCTCAGTTTGCTACTTTGGAGCTCTGGAGGAATTCCTGGAGAGTTCCCATTTGTTGGGGATGTGCAGTAGGAGGGAATACCAGAGAAGAGATTCCCTGTTGGTGGAGTGTGTCCTGGGAGAAGGCCAAATGTGTGGCATTTGCGGGAGTTTTAAAAATAAAGTTTGTTCCTGCTTAAGTGGCTCATGATTTTGTGCCCAGCCAGACTGTGGCAACATAGGCCAAGCAACCCCCTTTATGGCGGAGAGGGAAATTGCTGGGCACATCCACAGAGCCCCATTTTATTTCACAATTAAGAAAATGACATGAATTTCTGCTTTCACTTCAAGACATTAATTTTCAATTTTTGGAGAAAAACAAATTTAGTCCTGAAATATTGTTGGCGAACACAGGCTCTTGTCTTGTGGTTCATAATAATAACTTCGGGGGGTCCACAATTAGTGTCCTTGGACGGAGTTTTCTGATGAAGCCCTTTATCTGCAGTCTGCAGTGGTGGCGAGCAGTGCCAGCGTATCTCTGACACCTTGTTCTGTGTGGTGAGAGAAACGGTTCTGCAAGCCCCTACTCCAGGTGACCACCTCTTCTGGAACCAGGTTAAGGAATTCAGGACTTTCAGATTTTCTGGAGAAGGGAGGGATGGTGAAGATGGCAAGTAAATAAAAACATCCTCTGGAACCATTTTCAGCTTTAGACATGACGAGGCTTCTTTCCATTCAGTAGCAAAATTTCACACTGGGATGTAAATCGTTCCCAAGCCCAAGTATGCCCAAAAAGTCAGACTGGAATCTCCTCAGAACAAAACCTTATAACCTGATTTGTCATCTGCAGTGAAAGAATGGAATGCATGCTTCTCCTATGAGACCTCTTCCACCCGTGACAAAAGGCCATCCAGGATCCTAAATCCCAAACTCAATGGCTCTAGCTGAATGCTACATCTGCTATAATAATAATAATAATAATAATAATAATAATAATAATAATAATAACAACAACAACAACAACAAAAATAATAATAAATTGTTTGCCAGTTCCCATTTACCCAGGACCGTAGTTCAGCTCGAATTACAGGCTCTAGGACGTTGAAGGGAGGAGGAAAAATATTTAAAAATCAAGCTCTAAATTTGCCAATCATAGTAACTCCCAATCCAGAAAACAACCCAATTGATAAGAGATTATCAACACTATAATCTTGTTGGATGAGGGTTTTTTTTTTATTATTTTTTTTCTTGGCTGCTGTAGTCACTATATTAATAAAAAGCCACTGAGATGTGAATGAGAAGAATTCGGAGATAACGATGATGTGGTGTTTGAATTTGGATGATCACATTTGAAACCAGAGTATTTGCTTGCTCCCATGTTCAGACTATATGGGGGCGGGGCGTGGGGGTGCAGTTAGCATATGGAAGGGGAGGTAACCAGGGAGGGAGGCAGGTTTAAAAGGAAAAGGAGAAAACAAAGCAACAATAACAATACAAAATTATATACTTAGGAATACAATGAAAGTAACTGCTACTTCCAAAGTCAACTGGGTAACTGAGCTCCAATATTGTGTAATTGACTTTGCAAGTAGAACAACAGCAACGGTAACAAATAAAATGTCAGTGTTTCACAGCACTAATCTATAATTCTGGGAGGCCCTCCCGCTCTCAGGCAGGACTGACAATACAATAGCTTTCAAAGAGATACTACCATCATGCTTTTATTCCTCACATCAATCAAGAAAAGAGAACCCTTTTCACAAGACATTAAAAATCAAACCTTTGTACAAAGAGATAGGTAAAACAGCACTCTCCTTAAAGGCAGCCCTGAAGAGCAATCAGATAATTGGTGATCATTGAAAGCAATAAAGTATTTTCATTTGCTGAGTGTATAACCCCACTTGCTGGCTGCCACCCCATCCTGGCAGGTATGCTATGAATCAAAAGTTTCCATCTTTATCTCATTTCACCCTGCCTGGCACCCACAGAAGGCTAAGGGAACTGGCAGCCAGCTCTGAAAACTTCAAGTGGGATATATAACCAATCCAGGCTTCACTAATCCATTTGAAGTGCAAAACTACTCTAATTACAGACTGATATATCTGCACACAAAACGCCCTTGCAAACCAATGGGAATTTGCAAAAATTGACAAATTGGCACAACCACACCTATTGAAGTTACCTATTATAACCAGGCACTAAGAGTTTCCAAGGTGCTTTTCTGTTTTAATTACCCTAGACACTCACTCAGATTGGAAGAAACCCTGATATCTATACCAATATTTTCAAAAAATAAAGATAATACTCTTTGCAAACATCAGTATACAATGCATAGACAAGTCTGGACTTCAGCCAGGGTTCAGGAAAAACAAGCACCTAAAGCCACCCACACACCTTGCAAAATGGCTGGGGCCATCAGGAAACTCTGCCATCCACGACTAGATTACCTCAAAAGAGTTAAGATGCCTGCATGCCATAAGTTAGTGAAACTTAAGAAAAACTGCAGGTCCCAGAGCAGAAAGTAAGGGGGAACTAATGTTCAAGAGAGTTTATAATCTACACACTTACTGAACCATTAATGTATCCAGCCACCAGCTTTCCAAAAGGTCCAAGATACGGCCTTAACACCCAAATGAGGTCACCCCCACTCAGGGCTTGACAGAGCTCCTGGTACAGGTAGCTCCAAGTCCTAGAATGTTGTGAAGGAGGAGAGGAAGAGAGAAAGACATTCTTCTGAAGAGCCCAGACAAAGTGTTTTGTCCCTCTGATATCCAACAGACCACATGCCAAAAGTATGCAACCAAGTTGAGTCACCCTGAGACAAAGATGTTACTCTTGAATCACCAGAGGCAGCAATGGTTGCTTTTACTTTTTCAGACAGAAGTAGACGCTGTTGTGTCTTTTTAAACAGTATTTGAACAGGCTCTCTTCATTTCATTGCTAAAATGGGGAGGAATGTTAAAAGAGGGAGCTGGTCCTAATGCTGCCTTGAAAACAAACTCTCTCACCAGTGACACATAAATGAGTCTTTTCCAGAGCCAGGCAGCAAGACTGCACATTGGCTTCAGTGGTGAATTCCTTTTGTTTACTCATCCAAATGAAAAGTTAAGAGAAATCAATGCATCTAATTGCCAGACTATTAAATCCTACATCAGTGGAAGAATTCCACAGCCACCAGCTTTAGAGTTGGCTACCGATATAGCAATTATTGCAACTTTGTATTAGATTGAACCAGATCCCAGCCTTCCCACTCCAGCCAGGATAACTGTACTCCAAGATGCCTACCACCGGTTTCCTTCTTGCATAGTTCCCCCTCTTCCTTCTCTGTGAAAGCGCTGTAGCAGGCAACTTTCGCCAAGGCTGGCAGGTTCTGTGGAATTATTTTATGACTGTTAAGTCACAAGCATTTTGCACTTTTCATTATTAATGCAAACTCAGCACCTTATGGTTAAACGTTTAGCAGGATTCTCCTTCCAGAGGCACATAGTTATCTTATTTTATTGCTTATTATGTTTTTGCAAGGAAACAGGTGTAAGAATCTAAATAGCAATTACTAAACATAAAGAATATTTTCTAGAATGAAACAGGCTTTTCCAAAGCTAAGGATAGGTAACTTGATTGGGGGAGTTAAATATTAGAATTAAATTACCACAATTAAATTAGCACAATTAAATTAATTACCACAATCCAAATGGAAAGCTATGGAACATACAAAAGATTTGTTTTGCCCTTCCTGCAAGATCATGTACATTTAGCCAAACAAATGTCGACAATTTACACTTGTATGAGGTCTCAGATGAATCAAGAAACCTGTAACCTCAGAATGCCTCTATTTATTGCATCTCAATTATTTTAATGAAAACACTACTAATGGTGAGCTACACTCTTCCCAGGGTTCTAGACTATCAAATTTATAAAATGGACTTTGGAAAAGCTCGGGGCTGGCAGAAGAAGACAAAGAAGGGGAAGGAAAAAGAGAAAAGTCACTAGTTTTGGATGTTGGGTTGAGGGTACGTGGACACAGCCTGAGTGTTAATTAATACTAAGAACTGTAATTAACAGGCAATTGCTAGATGGAGAAAAACTGACAGCAGTACAAATTGTTCAAAAGTTTTAAACTGAGGCTGGGAAAAAAGACGTATTCTTTTTCCATAGAAATGAGAGAAACCAGCAGCAGCCAGCCATAGGGTAAATGGAGACAGTGCTCCTTAACGTTGAGTGACTGAGGGAACTGCTAGGTAATCATTACCAAACCATCTGATATCATCAGACGAAACAACATCAGTGAACAAGATGG
The DNA here is from genome assembly GCF_052094955.1 of Ictidomys tridecemlineatus. Lineage (NCBI taxonomy): Eukaryota > Metazoa > Chordata > Mammalia > Rodentia > Sciuridae > Ictidomys > Ictidomys tridecemlineatus. Next base: position 27,223,324 of record NC_135494.1, read on the forward strand.
AAAAAGCCTGGAGAATAATGCCAAAATTATCAAAGAAAACAAATCATTGCAACTACCACGCTGCACCACCAGGACTCAAAAAAGGGGAAAGGGGTGTAAGAAAATCAATCAGAAAATGTTACTTTTGTAACATTCATGGATTTTTTTCTTATTTCTTTTTTTTTTAAACAAAATCACAAGGCTTTGGAAAACCACTGAGGCTGCCCACTTTCTGCCCTACCACCCCAGCCCCCTTCTCTATTTGTTGGGTATCCTCTCTCCAGAAAATCTGGGTTTTCCAAAATAAGGACAAAAATCCTGGGGGGACAAATGTCCCTCCACTCCAGAGGAAGGCTGTGTCCCCTAAGTAAGAAGTGAGCCTTCCTGAGGCAAGTTTGTTTTTCAAAGCAGCAATGTCTATGCTTTCAAATCATACTCTCTGAGCAATATTCAAAATTGTTACATTTCTGTCTTTCCTTCCTTCTACAGGCTTTCATATTTCTAAGATCAATTATGAATTATGGTCAAGTGACTTCCACTTCAGAATGCATGAAGCCAGGGAAGTCCACAATGCCTCTATATTAGCCCTGACACATAGCAGTGGTAGCAAAATAAAATTAAATTAAATGTAAAAGGCACCACTGTTCCTTAAAAAGCAACTTCAAGTATCTTTAATGGTGAAGACCTTGCCATGTCAAAGAGCTGTGCACATTAAGCACAAACTTTTGAATATTTCTTAAGAGATGGAAGAAATTTCTTGAAAAACAATAAATCTACAGGATCACTAGAAATGCACAGAATAGAAGTTCTGTTGCTAGAGATCCATTTTGATACATGAACACACACACACAAACAATATGAACAAACATGGGAACAAAGCATCCCAAACAAACCAGAATGACTCAAAAGCAGATTCCACAAAAACCACAGTGAAGAAAATATCAGAGAATAAAATTTGAATGTTTGCATTTCAACTGATCTATGAGATAAAAGATAATGTAAAAAGTAAAATCACAGAGAAGAAACTAGAATTAAAATATCAATAAGGAATTAGAAGTTCTAAAGAAAGATCAATCAGAAATTTTCAAAATTCAAAAATCAATAAACCAAATAAAAAATGCAATACAAAGTATCACCAATACACTAGGTGACTTAAAGGACAAATATTCAGGTAATAAGGAAGTAGCGCATAATCTTGACAATAAAGTTCATCATGGAGAAAAGCTGTTACCAGACCATGAACAGAATTAAAAATAATGTATATATGATATATATATATATATATGATAATAAACAAGGCCAAATTTAAGATTCATTGTGATAGATGAAGGTATTGAATTTTAAAACAAAAAATAAACAATCTTTTCAATGAAATATCTGAAAATTTCCAAAATCTTAAGAATGAAATGAAAAATCAAATACAGGAGGTATATACAACTCCAAATATACAGAATTACAACACTCCTAGCCACAATAGTATAAAAATGCCTAAAATACAGAATAAGTATAGAATTTTACTTATAATAGAATTTTAAAACCTCATAGTGAAAAATGATTGGTAATATTAAGAGGCTAACCAATCCAGATCTCAGCTGATTTTTCAAAGACCCTAGAACATAGAAGGTCTTTAAATAATATATACTAAGCTCTGAAAGAAAACAGATTCTGCATAGAATACTGAATCATATCAGATTTTATTATGAAATTAAAACATTCAGAATAAAAAAAAGTTTAAAAAATCACAACTAGAAAGCTGGCTTTATAAAACACACTCAATAAATATTTTATTCAGAAAAAAATAAAATATGCAAATAAAAACATTCAGAAAGCAAAAACTAAAAGAATAGTTAATTAAAGTAGAATCTATTTCAACTTGATAAGTAGAAATGAACCAAAATAACCAAAAACATAAATCATCTCTCAATAATAACACTAAATGTTAGTGGACTCAACTCATCAACAGACATACACAGGCAGAATGAATTGGAAAAAAAAAACAACCCAGAGACTCACCTCTTAGAAGAGTACATACACAGACTAACTGTGAAAGGATTGGAATAACATATCATTCACATGGATCTTGTAAACAAGGTGTATCTATTTTTATAACTGATATAATGGACTTTGAGCAAAAGTTCATCAGAACATATAAAAAATTCCTTTTTCATTCTGCTTAGTAGAGTAATACAACAGAAAGAAATAATAGTGGTAAATATATATGCTCCAAACTATGAAGCATCTAAGTAATCAAAGAGCTCCTTTTCAATATGGAGAATCAAACAGATCACAACACAATAATATTGGGAATTTTAAGACGTGTCTTTCATCAATAGAAAGATCATCCCAACAAAAATTAAATATAGAACCAAAATTACAATAAATAATTTAGACTTAAGAGAAATGCACAGAATATTTTACTCATCAATGACTGAATACATTTTCTTCTTAGCTGCACAGGGAACATTTTCTGAAATAGGTCATATTTTAGTTCATAAAGCAACATTTCACAAATACCAAAAATAGAGCTAATACCTTTAACTCTGCCAGACCATAATGGAATAAAACAAGAAATCAACAAAATAAATTAAAAAAAAAAAACTAACACTAGGAGAGTAAATTCACTATTGAATAATGAACAGATAGATGAACAAATCAGAGTTTAAATAAAAAAATTAAATGTAAATGAGATTAGTGATACAATATATAAAAACCTTTGGGACACTATGAAGGCAGTTCTAAGAGAAAAGTTTATAGCGTTGAGCCGATACATTAAAAGAATAGAAAGTTATTGAGTAAAATAATCTAACATTATATCTTAAGGATCCAGAGAAAAACACAAAAATCAGCAAAATAAAGGAAATAATAAAAATCAAAGATGAAATCGATAGAATCAAGATTTAAAAACTGAAAAAAAATTAATCAAAAAAACTTTAAATGAACAAAATTGATAAATATTAACCAAGCTATCAAAGAAAAATAAAAAGTACCAAAACCTATGGTGAAAATGGAAATATCAGCACAGATACCACTGAAACAGAACATAAATAGAAGCTATTTTTCAAAATCTATACTCCAATAAGCTAGAAATTTCAGAAAACATCAGTAAATCCCAGGAGCCATTAGCTACCCAAATTTAACCAGAAGTATATAGAAAATTTAAAGAGATCAATTTCAAATGAGAATGAAATAGTCATCAAGACCCTACCAACTAAGAAAAGCCTAGGACCAGATGGATGCTCAGCCAATTTCTACCAAACTTTTAAAGAAAAACCAATACCAATCCTTCTCAAATTATTTCATGAAATTGAATAAAAAGGAATTCTTCAAATTCATTAAATGAAGCCTATCTCACACTGATACAAAGCCAGACAAAAATACATCAATAAAAGAAAAATTCAGACTAATATCCTTGATGAACATAGATGCAAAACTCCTCAATAAAATACTGCTAAATCTCATACAAAAATAGATTTTTAAAAATAGTGCACATGACCAAGTGGGTTTTATCCTAGGAATGCAACACTGATTCAACAAATGGAAATCAATAAATGTAATTCATCACACAAATAGATACAGAGATGAGAACACATGATTATAAAAATAAATGCATCATCTATTTTTTTACATAATACCCCAACCACTCATGCTTTAAACACTAGAAAAAACAAAAATGAAAAAACCATACCTCAACATTGTAAAAGCTATACATGACACACCCAAGGACAACATAATTAAAAAATAGAGAACAAATACAGAATTTCTTCTAAAAACTGCAATGAGACAGGGATGCCCACTTTCACTACTTCCATTAGTACAAAATGCAACTCTTAACAAATACAAAATGTAGAGATAATACTCTGGAATCTATCAGATCATAAATAAACAAAATACCAGAAGACCAAATTCACGACTGAATGATAAATAGAAAGCTGAACAAATCAGGTCATTTCATCTCTTCCCAGAGAAATTTGGCAAAAGAATGTAATTAAAGGGATTTGAATAGGAAAGGAAGGGCTACAATGAGCACTGTTTGAAGAAAATGTGATTGTATATTAAGAAGATTCCCTCAAAAAATACTCACTAGAAAGCTTCTAGAACACAAATGAATTCATCAAATTGCAGGATACAAAAGTAACATTCATAAATCTACTTTGTTTCTATACTCCAATAAAAGATGAGCTAAACCAGAAATTAGGGAAATTATTCTATTCTAAATAGCATAAGAAACACTTGAAAAAAAAATAAAAAAAAAAACTAAAAGAAAAAAAAAAGGTAAAAGACCTCTACAATAAAAATTACAGAACACTGAAGAAATAAATTGAGGAAAGTCCTAGGATATGGAAAGACTTCCCATGTTCTTGGATAGGCAGAATTAATATTGTAAAAATTACCATACTACCAAAAGTGCTATAAAATTTTAATGCAAATTTCTTCTAGAGCCAAAAGATGTTCTTCACAGAAACAAAAAAAAGCAGTAATGAAATTTACTTAGATTAACAAGAGACCTAGAATACCCAAAACCATACATAGCAAGAAAAATGAAGCAGAAGATACCACAATATCAGACTCCAAATTACACTACAGAGCTATAAAGCAAAACAAGTATGGTATTGGCAACAAAACACGTAAGACCACTAATGAAACAGAAGACAGAGAAAAACCCACATAAATACAATTACCTCATACTAGACAAAGACATAAATATTATATACTGGTGAAAAGATAGCCTCTTCTACAAATGGGCACTGAGAAAATCTAAAATCCATATGTAGTAGAATTAAATTGAACCCTAATCCTCTGACCATGCCCCAAAACTCAACTCAAAGTGGATCAATTAGTTAGGTATTAGACCAGAATCCCTGCACCACATAGAAAAATATGTAGGGCTAAAACTCAAACATATCAGCTCAGGAACAGACTAATTAATAAAATCTCTAAAGCACAAGAAGTTGTTGGTGGGCCTGACCTTGGATCTACGTGGAGGAATGCCCATCTTTCTCATTATGCAGCAGGGATGTCATAACATACAACACTTTGTTTTGAAACAGAGTGTTCTCAGAACACTGGCAAGCACCATTTACCTGCTTCTTGACAAGAAATTACTCCCTAGTTGGTACAAGGCAGTTGCTAGACTCTTGGTGGCAGGACTCCCATAATATTATATATTGTTTATCCCCTCTGGTGTATCATGACTGCTATATGTAAATTGGAACATAGCCAGTATGAAAGCTAGTTTTGCTGCATAATATAGCACCAAGAGTTATCTGCAACTGTTTTTGCAGGGGTTTCTGTATGCCCTCAAGCTCCCAAGAGTAGATGCAGAAAGGGCAGGCCCCTCAACACAAAATAAAATCAATTTTCAATAAATGGTGCTCCATCAAACTAAGAAGTTTTTTCACGGCAAAGACAAAAACCCAGAACATGAAAAGTGAGCTGACACAATAGGAAAAAATACCTTCGCGACCTGCACCTCAGAAAATGCATTAAATTCCAGGATAGATAAAATAATAATAATAATAATAATAATAATAATAATAATAATCAGCTTAAAAGTAATAACAACACCATCACCCACCTCCACCCATTTAATAAATTAGCAGAGAAATTAAGCAGACACTTCACAGAAAAATTACTGATGGTCAACAAATGTATGAAAAAAAAATCTACAGAAATTAGAGAAAAGCAGTATACAAATTAGGAACAGCTTCTAAAGGCATTCCAGTGTAGGACACAGCTAATATGCTCATCTTTTACTTTCAGCTACTTTTTCTATCTTGTGTGTGGTACAAACAAAACTTTACTTCTCTTAGGGACAAAAGTGTTGGTAGATGACAACCTTCAGAGTTTATACACTCTTATCCGTACCACATGGTCATAGGGAAATATAGATAAAAGCACTAGGGAGGTAGCAGCAAGTTGTTATGTAGTAATAGCTCATATGATAAAATATTTAAATAGGCTATGAACTCACTAATGCTTTCAGAATGAGCCAAACATTGTCTCTCCATATAGAAGAAATTCTTTTCCACTTCATTAAAAGTATAGAAAAAAAAACAATACAACAACAACAAAAGAATAAGACATTTACTCTGAGAGAATCTACTGGTAGGGCAGAGAAAAGAGTAAGTGGTAATGTATTGCGTAGAAAGAAGGAGCTCTGGCTTCAATCCCAACAGTGAAATAAATAATCATGATGATGCTGACGATGATGGTGATGATGATGATGATGTGGAGAAGGGGGAGTACAAAAGACTTGTACTGTTAAATCATATACACTGAGTTTATATTCACCACTCAAAAGAAGAGGAGTATTTCAATTCATGCATTCTATTGACATTTTAGTCTTATTTCACATGGCAAGGTAGATATAAAAGACCTTTAGATGTCAATTTTATAAACTATGACTTTTTTAAAAAAATATTTTTTATTTGTAGTTGGACACAATTTCTTTATTTTATTTATTTTTATGTGGTGCTGAGGATCAAACTCAGTGTTTATCATATGCTAAGTGAGCACTATACTACTGAGCCACAACCCCAGCCCAAACTATGATTTATTGAAAGTTTTAAATTCCATAAAGAAGAGTTTATGTGGTCCCAGGAGAGCGGGGTGGTCTATTTAGTACTGAGTTATACAATATGATGTCAATTTTCTCAATTGTCCTCATAAGTGGAAGATGTTTATAGACTTCAAACTTCTTCAGCATGCAATCTATAGGCCCTCATGTCCTATACTAATGTAAAAAAGTACTAAAAGTGGAAGACAGCAGCTTTAAATGTAGCCCACTCGCAGAGAATGTGCCTGAATTTCATGATATTATGGGTTCAATCACTGGCACCACAAAAGCACTGAGATCTATTTCTTTTAAATATATTTTTCCCTTTTCTATTTAATTGTTACCTGAATGATTCATGGACATTTATATGTATTCATAATTCTTTTTCTCATTTGTAGTTTTTTTTTTGGTACTGGGGATTGAATTTGGGGATATTCAACAACTGAGCCAGATCCCACCTCTGCTTTGTATTTTATTGAGAGAAAGGGTCTCACTGTGTTGCTTAGCACCTAGCTATTGCTGGGGCTGGCTCTGAACTAACAATTCTCCTGTCACAGCCTCCCAAGCTGCTGGAATTGTAGGTTTGTACCTCTAAACCCAGAGATTTCTAACATTATTGAAGCAACTTATTTTTCATAGATCAATATTTTCACCTACCGATAAAGAAAAGTCGACAACTGGATAAATTCTCTGGCAATTTCTACCAAACCTTTAAAGAAGAACTAACACCAATACTCCGTAAATTATTCCATGAAATAGAAAAGATGAAACACTTGCAAACTCATTCTATGAAGAAAGAATAATCCTGATACCAAAACCAGACAGAGATACATCAAAGAAATAAAACTTTGGACAAATATCCCTGATGAACATGCATGCATCAACTCTTAATGAGATACTGAAAAAAAAACTACATAAAAAAAAAAACATATTAAAAGCCGAGTGCACCGTGATCAAGTGGTGTTCATTCCAGTTAAGCAAGGTTGGTTAACCTATGGAAAGCAAATCAGAATTTATTAATAGACATAAAATTATAACATAATTATCTCAACAGCTGAAGAAAGAGCATTTGACAGAATACAGCATCCATTCATGTTCAAAGTGGTAGAAAAACTAGAGATAATACAAATGTAATTGCACTTTTAAAAGCTCTATACCAAAAAACCCAAAACAAACGTGATTCCAAATGAAAAAAAAAATAAAACATTCTTTCTAAAAACTAGAAAAATCCCAGGGTGTCCTCTTTTACCACTTCTATTAAACCTATGAATATTGAAATTCTAACCAGAGCAGTTTGGAAAAAGAGATTCAAGGACTATGAATATGAAAAAAAGGCTCAAAATATCTCTATTTGCTGACAACAATATTTTGTATGTAGAAGACACAAAACTACACAACAAAATTTTTAAAACTCATAACCACATTCAGCATAGTAGCAAGATATAGAATTAACATTCATAAATCAATTATGATCCTGTACACAAATTATGCATCTGCCTATCAATTACAAGGGATTCAAAACAATTTAAAAAATAAAATAATCAGGAAACAATCTAAGAAGTGAAAGACGTATATTATGAAAATTACCAAACATTAAAGAAAAAAAAATGAAGAAGACCCTAGAAGATTGAATATTTCAAATGTTTATGGATTGGCATAATTAATGTTACCAAAATTGACATACTACCAAAATGCTATAGTTTTAATGCAACACCTATTAAAATGTCAATGATATTTCACAAAGAAATAGAAAAAGCAGACATAAAATTTACTTGGAAAAACAAGAGGCCCAGAATATTCAAACAAATCCTTAGTGAAAAAAAAAGTGAAGGAGACAGAAGACATCACAAGATCGAATCTCAAATTAAACTATAGTGCAACAAGAATGGAATAGGATTGGCACCAAACAGTCAAAATGTCCAGTGAAACAGAAAAGACATAACAAAGACAAAAATCAAATATACACTGTCTTGTTAATCTAGACAAAGGCACTAACAACATACATTGAAAGAAAACAGCCTAGTAAACAAATGGTACTGAGAAAACTGGAAATATGCATGTGGCAGAGTAAAATTGAACCCCTAAACATATCCCTGCACAAAACTCAACTCAAAGTACTTCAAAGAACTAGGCATTAAACTGGACATTCTGTACCCACTAGAAGAAAATAAGGGCCAACTTTTCCTCATCTTGGCTTAGGAACTGACTTCCTCAACAAGACTTCTAAATTGCAAAAAATAAAATAAAGAATCAATAAATTGGAAGGTAACAAAGTAAAAAGCTTTCTCACCGAAAAAAAATTATCAAGAACATGAACTGGGAACCTATAAATTGTGAGAAAATCTTTACCACCTGCACCTCAGAACATTAGTCTTCTGGATATATGAAGAATTGAAAACAAATCAGCACAGGAGGCTGAAAGAGGAGAATCAAGAGTTCAAATGCAGCTTCAGCAATGGTGAGGCACTGAGCAACTCTGTGACTAAATAAAATGCAAAACAAAACTGGGTATGGTGCTTGGTGTTAGAGATCTAGCCTTGCAGGTGTAATACCCTGGTTTTGATCTTCAGCACTACATAAAAATAAATAAATAAATAATAAACAATTAAATATGTATATTGTGTCCAACTACAACAAAAATAATGAAATAAAATAAAACATATGGCTGGGGATGTGGCTCAGTGGTTGAATGCCCCTGAGTTGAATCCCCACTACTTGCACCCATGAAAAAAAATCAAAAAAACTTAACACAACACACACACACACACACACACACACACACACACACACAAAACCCAATATAGTTAATATTCTCTTATAATGGTCATAGGATGTCAATAAATGTGCAAAGAATCTGAAACTGGTAGTTCACAGAACAAGAAATACAATTGGTGGTGAGCGAATATATTTTAAAAATTCTCAATATCCAACCAGCAATGTATGAGGGTAACCTTTTTTCCACATCCTCACCAGCACTTGTTGTCTTCATCATGGCTGCCATTCTTATTGAAGTGAGATAGTATCTTAGGGTAGTTTTAATTTGCATTTCTCTGATTGCTAGAGATGGTGAGAATTTTTTCTTATATTTGTTTATTTACTGTATATCGTCTTCTGAGAAGTGTTTGTTCAGGTCCTTGGCCCATTTGTTGATTGGATTATTTGTGTGTGTGTGTGTGTGTGTGTGTGTTTAGCTTTTTGAGTTTTTTTGTATACCCTAGAGATTAGAGCTCTATCTGATGTGTGAGGGGTAAAAATTTGTTCCCAGGATGTAGGCTTCCTATTCACCTCACATATTATTTGTTTGCTGAGAAAAAAAGCTCTTTAGTATGAATTCATACCATTTTTTAATATTGATTTTAACTCTTGTGCTATAGGCATCTTATTAAGGAAGTTGGGGCCTAGCTCCATATGAGGAAGATTAGGGCCTACTTTTTCTTTCCATTACATGCAGAGTTTCTGGGTTAATTCCTAGACACTTGATCAATTTTTAGTTAACTTTTTTGCATGGTGAGAGATAGGGATTCAATTTTATTTTGATGCATATGGATTTCCAGTTTTCCCAACACCATTTGTTGAGGATGCTATATTTTTTCCAGTGCATGCTTTTAGTACCTTTGTCTAATATAAGGTAGTTGTACTTTTGTGTGTTAATCTCTGTGTCCTCTATCCTGTACCATTGGTACACCAGCCTCTTTTGGTGCCAGTACCATGCTTTTTTTTGTCACTACTGCTCTGTAGTATAGTTTAAGATCTGATATAGTGGTACCATGTGTTTCACTCTTCCTGCTTAGAATTTCTTTTGCTATTCTGGGTCTCTTATATTTACAGATAAATTTCATAATTGCTTTTTCTATTTATGTGAGGAATATCATTGGGATTTTGATCAGAATTGCACTGCAGTTGAGATTGTAAATGGGTGCAGCCAATTTGGAAAGCAGTATGGAGATTCCTTGGAAAACTGGGCATGTAACCACCATTTGACCCAGCTATTCCTCTCCTAGAACTATACCCAAAAGATCTAAAAACAGCATACTACAGGGACTCAGCCACATCAATGATTATAGTAGCACAATTCACAATAATTAGACTGTAGAGCCAACCTAGATTCCCTTCAATGGATGAATGGATAAAAATATGAGGCATATATACACAATGGAATACTATTTAGCACTAAATAATAAGATCATGACATTTGCAGGAAAAAAGATGGCATGAGAGCAGATTATGCTAAGTGAATTCAGCCAGTCCCCCAAAACCAAATGCCAAATGTCTTTTCTGATATAAGGGGGCGGTGACTCAAAATAAAAAAGAGAGAATAAGCATGGGAAGAAGATTACCTATACACAGGGAAGAGGAGTGGGAGGAAAAGGGAGGGAGAAAGGGAATTGCACGGATGGTGAAAGGAGAGCCTCATTGTTATACAAACCACGTGTATGAAGATGTGAGAAAAAAAAGAAATAGAGCTACCTTAGATTAAAAAAAAGAGAAGTAATGGGAGGGGAGAGGAGAGTTTGGAAAGATTGGAAAGATAGTAGTATGAATAGACATTATTATTATTGGTATATATATGTGAATGTATGATAAATGTGAATATACAACCTGTGTACTCAGAAAAATGAGATATTGTATCTCATGTGGTTGAAATGTATGATATGTCAAGGTCATTGTACTGTCATGTGTAACTAACTGAAACAAATAAAAATAAACAGTGCAAAAAGTACATGTAAAATGACATAAATTGACATAAGCTTATTTTATATTCAGAGGTAAAATTGTGCTTTATATGTGTAATAAGGATTGTAGTGCATTCCACTCTTATTGTGCACTTAAAAAATTATAAAATCAATAAAAATTAGAAAAAAAACACAAAAATGCTTAATTTCTCTAGAAATTAGAAATTGAAAATTAACACAACATTGATATTCCATTCTTGGTCTAGTCAAAATAGGAATTATCCAGAATACAAGTAACAATAAATGCTGGAGAGAATGTAAGAAAAAAGTTACACTCATACTTTGCTAGTGAGACTGCAAATTGCTGCAAGTACTCTGGAAAACAGTATGGAGATTCCTCTGAAAATTTGAAATGGAAACACCATTCAACCCATTATAACTCCAGATTAATCTTGACTTTATTCCTTGCAACTTAGAAGTCTTGTTGAGGAAATCAGTTCCTAAGTTGACATGATGGAGATTTGGGAATATATACACACACACAAAAACACACACACACACATACACACACACACACACACACACACACACACACACACACATATATATATATATATATCCAAGGAACTTTAAATCAATATACTACAGTGACACAGCCACATAAATGTTTACAGCAGCCAAATTCACAATAGTTAAGCTAATGAAACAACTTAGGTGAGCTTCAACAGATGGAAGGTTAGAGAAAATGTGGTACATATACACATTGGAGTATTTCTAGTACATTAAGAAGAATAAAATTTATGGCACTTGCTGGTAATTGGATGAAACTTGAGACTATTATACTTATTGAAATAAGCCAATACCAAAAAAACCAAAGGCCAAAAGTTCTCTCTGATCCTAAATAGAATCAGATGTAGCCCATGTATGAAAAAAGTACACTCTACTGTCATACATATCTAAAAAAATAAAATAAAACCTGGTGCTGAAAAAAAATTAAAAATAAGAACAGCGATAAAAAGCTCTAACCTAACACACACATTTAGTAATGGAAAGAGATGACTAAAATTCAGTGGTCTGGAGACACTAAAGCAAGACTAGAAATAAATGAAGAAACTCTTAAAGAATTATGTGAGTTTGAGGTCTTCATTTATGCAGGTTCTCAGCCTAGGTATCTCCCATATATTTGCAGACACCATATTATTGACAAGTATGGAGAAACCACCACAGAAAATGCATTTCAGATACTCTAATGCCTATATCATTATTTCACTAACATGACTCCACTGTCACAACACTGACAAAGAGAGTTGTTACTTATCAGTGAAAGCTATCATCATTCAGGAGTCACAGATAAGACATAGGAAACTACAATAGAGACACCATTTGGAAAATAATTCAACATCACACATTTAATCAATAGCATAAGACACATTATCCAGGAAAAACAGTTTTCTAAGCAGATACTCAAATAAATGTGGAAAAGATATATATCTTTGAAGATGTACAAATTTCAATATAGAAAAATAAGAAAGATAAAAAGTAAAGTAGCATGACAGTTTTAGTTAATTACCCTAGGAACTATTTCTAAAGATAATGCAATATAAAAAATGCCAGAAAAAATTTAAAAAAAATGTTAAAATAGTGAATTATTTCAAAGATGAAGCAAAGAAAAACTGAGTAGATTAAGAAAAACAATGCAGGGCATGAAAAAACAATTAAATACAGATTCTGAAAAAGAATCAATTAGAAATCTTGAAAATAAAGAGCTCAATACCTCAAATAAATATATCCAGTTGAAGTTAGACCCATAGACTAGATCAAGTGAAAGAAAAAAAATACCAGAGCTTGAAGTTAATGATGAAATATTACATTCAGACAATATCAACAACAATCAAAATAATTGTAAACAAAATAAAAAACCACTAGACACAATTCATAGACTACTTTTATGAATCACTTGTACACATCATGGAGAAGAGGTACAGGCTACAGGCAATGAAAGCTTTCTCAGTAAATAAAAAAAAGGCCCAGGAAATGGTATATTTCAAACCCCAAATAAAAATGTCAAAAAAGAAACAAAGACAATAATTGTAAAATGGATGGAAAGGGTGGTCATCATGTTAAGGTGAAAAAATCAGAAACAAAACACCAATTATCACATTCTCTCCCTAACATGTGGAATCTGGAAAAAAAAATAAGAATGACTAGAAAATGGTGGAGGGGACATTAAGGAAAAGGGAAGGTAACTGGGGATGAAAAAGGGAGTTGAGGGAAAAATGGAAATAAGTAGAGTGGTCAGGATTCAAGTATTGTATATGTGTGTATAGAAATATCACTGTGAAATTCACTAATGTAGGCACTCAATAGAAGCTGATATTAACAGTTGACATTATAACAAGTCCAATCTGCTATCATGTGACCATATACGAAACAGAATGTATAATTTAAAAATATTCTTACTTCTGCTAAGACGTAAAATTTCAGGGTCAAAATTAATGTAAAATTTCTTCAGACAATATCATTTAGATGATAAATTTCTTAGAGTTAATTATTAAGATATCCTGGATTCTATATGAGCAATAAAGATATAAAAATATGAATGGAATTTGAACATTTATTTTTTTTGCACTCTTCTTTTGTGATCAAACATTCTTACTCTTATTTACACAAGGCATGAACACCAAGAGTAACTCGTTTTCTTAAGTTTTACCTGGATTGAAATTTAATGATGTTCTAGATTGTGCTTTCAAGTATTGAAGAATTAAATTCCTGTTTCTATATTTGAAAAAAGTAATAAAATTGGTATTTTAACACTCATATGAAAACACTGACTAAATATAATTCAATACTTTATAATGTTCTAGATCTAGTATCAGAACTTTTTCATATGCTCTCCTAATCTGTATGCCCTATAAACATTTTGTTAACATGAAAATTATTTGTACAATGTTTGTTTTTTTTTCTGTTTTGTGAGATGGTATTTTATGATGATGGTCAGGCTGATCTTAAATACCTGGGCTCAAGAAATTGTTCAGTCTCAGGCTCTTATGCTATGGACCCATGTGTCACTGCATCCATAGCTTGAAGTTAAAGAAGAAAAAAGATGAAATGATCATTAATTGAGAATAGAACAGGTAAATATATTAACTGGTGTAGCTTGAACTAAGAAAATGCCCTGTCTCTGTAAATAATAGTTTTTTGTTTTTGCACAACTTCTTTCTCTTAGGCTTAAGGTCTTTTAAAAAATAAGGGTTGTATCACTTTAGTTCACCAGGTTGTTATGGAGATTTACTAAGATAATATTGAAACACATTAAGCAAAATAGTAAAATAATGGCATACTTAACTATTTACAATCTCAGCTAGAACTAATGTGCATTTTTCATAGGTTCTAATATTCAAAAGTTAAAATTATTTTAAAAAATGCTTGAGTCCTAATTTTCATGTTCAATTGGGCACTTCTTTGTGCTTTATAAATCAAAGCAAATAAACAATTAATTTAAAACTATTTATAAATATCTCCTTAAATTAGAGCATATAATCATCCCCTTCTGTGAAATTAATCAAAAATAACAAAGGCAAGAAATTAACAAATTCCAAAAACTTAGACTACTACTATTTCTCCTCTACCTAGTTAAACAGAATCAGCAGATAAGTGTAGCTCCATTTCCATGTTGATCTCCAACTGACTTGGAACACAAAATTTTCTTTAACACAATGGACACTGAGGAGTCATGATGGGGCTTAGCTCTTTTAGATTCAATGAATCTGCCTAACCTATTCCTTTTGAGGCAGACCTTAATAAATGCTGAAAACTTTAGGCAGTGATACCAACAGCTTGGAAATTTCCATTGCTTAGGAAAACTACTAGAAGTGCCAATCTAAATTGGCACTCACCATTAAAAACAGTGATATGGAACCCCCTGCAGTCAAAAAAAATCTATTTCAAGGGATGGAAGGATTTGGGGCACAGATCTATTAGCCAAGATGACAGAAAACTCTGATCTCTTCTAGAGATTACTTGAAGCTTTACTTGAAGCTATCTAATAAATTTGAATGATTTTAATTTTATGACAGAAAAGACAAAAGTCCTAAAAGAAAGGGCAAGGCTAATGTGGGGATTCCACATAAGGTTCCTAAAAGGGGGACAGAGTCAGAGTGCTTAGTATTTGTTGGCCAAAGCTGGAGGCCAAGCTGTCAAAGCAGAGTGCTTCTGCTTGGAAACAACTGTTGAATAAAAAGGCATAAGTGCATGAGAACTAAAAAGAGTGTTGAGTCTAAGTGTGGGTTACCATGAAGACTCAGGGATTGGATCAATCAGGATATTTTGAAATAAAAACTCTTCACTACCAGACTGCAGGGCCAGGTCTGGCAGAAACACCGCAGCAACAGAACTGACAGAGACAAAGGAACAATTTAAAAATCTATTTATTCCCCTCCATCTTACTACAGAATTATCTTCCTTACACTTCAAGGATATCATTAGGTCCTTGATAAATTAAAGGGGGATAGTAGAATAGCTAACTTAAGCTAAACAGGGAATTTCAAGACTTAAATAGCAAATTGTAAAATCATAGGTGTGATACTATCTCTCCCTGACAGGAGGGGTTATGCATGAAATGAATTGGATAATGCTGAAAACCCTAAGGATAAAGGTTTACGAAGTCCTAAGATATTAGCTAGTGGTATATCTCAGTGTTAGGAAAATTTCCCAGCATGCATGAGAAGAAAAAGAAAGAAGAGGGGAAGGTGACTCACGCACACATCACTACTTATTTTTTTAAAAAAATAACTAATCCATTTTAATTATGTACATATAACACTTGAGTGCAATTTGATTTATTGGAAACAACTGCAAAAACTTTCATTTCTGATTATACATGATGTACCATTGCATCATATATGCAGTCATACCTGTACCAAGGTAATAATATCTACCTCACTCTACCATGTTTCTTGCCTCTATTACCCCTCCATCCATCCTTCTCTTTGCCCAATCAAAGCATCATTACTGCTTCTTGGCTAGACTTTGAAGGGTTTCTGACTAATGAACTCTCCTAAATCACTACAGTTCCATACATAGTAATGCTATGAAATCTCACCTCATATATAAGATGCAACAGGTGTAACTATTGTAGATATATATCTAATGTTGATTAGTATTGTAATGTAAATACTTATGCAGTATTTTCACTAGCAATGGCATAAGACAAGGCAATCTCTCCACAATTATCTGAAGCAGACACATTAACACCACATTGAAGAAGCAGCTCAGCCATGTGTGTTGATTTATGTTCCACAGCTAACATGAGGGCTGTTCTAAAATAACTTCAAATTTAGATATTTTAATAAGTTTATTTAAAAAGCCATTGTAATACATTTTACCAATTTGACATCTAGATTTACATACACGAACAGACATATACATCTTGGAAGATCAAATCTTAATCCTTCTAAATCATTTGTAAGTCTAAAATGATGACAAACACATAAAAAATAAATCACGTGTCCCAAAAGGGGAGAGTCACAAACTTAAAATCCTTCAAAGAACATTAATTATGATGAGGTCATTCATCTGGAGTTGGCAAAGATTTCAATGAATAAAGCTCCCTTTCTTTCTTAGAGTGATGTAATATATTGTAACTCACAGTCAGCCAAAGGTCAAGGAGTAAAAATGGTATTTGCAGGTATAACATAATAACAGTAGCACTGGTGAAAATAATAATAATAATTGTCATTTCAGTCATTCACTCTGAGAAGCATATGCCAGGCATTGAAATCAATGCTACATGTATAATCTTGCAACCAGATTTCAAGCATATGTTACACTCTTTTTCATTATAAATGTTCAAAATTTGTTAAGACTAAATAGGAATCACTTAGGAAAAATCTGAAATAAATATTCTACAAATTAAGTAATTTAAAGCAAATAGTCATATAAAGAAAAAAATAATTCTCAATGTCTATGTATACTCAACACAGCATTTCCAAAAGAAATCTATACAAGAAAATGAAATACTGCAGAAAATTTAAAAAGTTCAGTACTGAATAAAAGCTCAAACTAAAAGTCTATTTTAAAAAACTAACATGAAAACTCTAGCTAATACAAGGTTATGTGAACAACAAAATCAAATAGTGATCATCAGCCAATAATTATATGGGCATGTGAATCATACTACATACTCTGATTTGTGTTGCTCAGTTTGAATAATTGCTTTTCTCCTCAATTTTAGTTTATTTTCATAAATTTCACTCTATTCCAATGATTATGTCATTCCCATTAATTTAATATTTTTAACTTGAGTTATTTTACTACAATATTAACCTTTTTCCAAAAAATATAAAGTACTATACCTTCCCTTATCATCAACTTCATGTATGTTTGCTTTATTCTTAATAAAAAATTCTACCATCATCTTTCTATTTTTCTTTATGGTGAGTAAAAGTGGTGTTTGACCACTCTGAAAAACAACAAATATAGTTTATTCACAAATTGCTATTTTTCAACTGAAGTTAACCTTACAAAATACTGTATGAACATCAGCATATAATAATAATGTAAATTAAGTGTAGCCACTCTCTTCTCTCCCCATTCTTCTTCCATAAGTGCTGCTCTTTCATTTTGAGATGCCTCTATTCTGCCTAGAGTGGCCACATGAACTTCAGCATTTCTAAAACTGCTTCATACATTTACTGTTTTCATGGATCTTTGCGCTGTCAAGCATTCATCCTGGCATCTTGGAGTTATGTAACATGAAACCTCCTCAACCAAGAGCATCTTTAGGACATAAACTGTATTTTATATCTTAATAGACCCATTCCCTAATACATATTAGTAAAGGATATAAGTATTATATTTCACTAACAAGCCAAATTTTCAACTCACTAGTAGGGTGTATAAATCATATTCTGAAGAACGTCTACTTTTTCAGTAATACCAAGCCTCATAGAAAAGATTCCTTGTTTTACTGTTAGAGAAAATTTACACAACTGTGCATTGTATGTCCAGTAGCACATAAATAGCTTTTCCATTGCTTAACACCGACTTGACACTGATGTTTTATTGGAGATATTCACATGTGAACAATTGAAGTTAGAGGAATATATTTCTGAGAGCTTTCCAGCAACATGGAAGTTTTCTCCATGTTATACAAGTCCACTCGATTATTTTTTATTTATGAAATCAGAATCCCAGATTCCAATGTAAGGAATTTCTCCTTAAAATTGATAGAGTCTGAGTAAACTATGTTGCTTTTTCATAATTGTTCTTGTGTCTTCTATTATTATAAGTTGATAGATATTTATCTTACATGTCAGGAAGTTCAATACAAAAATATATTATTTTATGCAATTGGGGAAAATTTTTCCAACTAATCCACTGAGAACAGATTAACAAAGACAAATAACCAACTCAAAAAAAATTAACACAGAGCTGAGATTTTGGCTCAGTGGTAGAGCACTCACCTAGCACATGTGAGGCCCTGGGTTTGATCCTCAGCAGCAGATAATATAAATAAAATCAATGCACTGTGTCCAATAAGAATTAAAATATAAATATTTTTAAAAACTCCAAACAAACAAACAAAAAAACCACCCTGTCAATAACTGAGAAAAAGAACTAAACAGAAATTTCTCAAAAGAAACACAAATGTCCCAACTATATATAAAAAAGTCTTCTGCATCTCTAGCAATTATGTTAATGCAAATAAAAACTACACTAAGACTTTATCTTACTCCATCCACAATGGTAATTATCAAGAACACAAACAGTAATATATACTGGTAAGAATGTTTGGCTGGGAATGTGGCTCAAGCAGTAGCATGCTACCCAGGTATGCGTGTGGCCCGGGTTCGATCCTCAGGACCACAAACAGAGATGTTGTGTCTGCTGAAAACAAATAATAATAATAATAATAAATATTAGTATATTCTCTCTCTCCTTCCTCTCTCTCTCTCTCTCTCTCTCTCTCTCTCTATTTCTCTCTCTCTCTTCCTGCTTAAAAAAAGAATGTGGGGGTAAGGCCACGTGTACACTGTTGGTGGGACTACATACTAGTACAACCACCCTGGAAAACAGTTTGGAGATTTCCCAAAATCTCAGAAGGAAACAACAACATGAAACAGCTATCCCATTACTCAGTATTTTCCCAAAATTAGTAAAACAAAATTTCACGTGTAACTGTATATTAATACAGTCACATGTGTGTTTACAGTAGCACAATTCACAACAGGTAAATTATGAAATAAACCCAGGTACCTGTGAATGGATGAAAGGATTAAGAAATTCTGGTGCACATACATACAATGGAGTATTACTCAGCCATAAAAATACATTATGTCATTTTTTGGTAAATGAGTTGGAAGCCAAGAATATCATGCTAAGTGAAATAAGTCAAATAAGAAACTCAAAGGTAAAAGGTTTCATATGAGGAAGCTGGAGTTAATTAAAGAAAAATAAAGAACAGAATATCAAAAGATGTAAAGAAGATCATTAGTGTAGAAAAAGAAGATTGAGAGGCACAGAGATAATGAAAAAGGGAAGGCAATGAAGAAGGAAATCTTTAAAATTCATGTTATATGCATATATAAATATACCACAGGTAATCACACCCTTATGTATAAGTAAAAATAATCAACCAAATATAAATAAATAGACAGGTGAAAGGAGGTCCAGGAGAATAGGAGGGGGAAAATGGAGGAGGAGGGGTAGACAGATGGAAAAGTGGAAATCAATGACTCAACTGGAATTCTATGCATGTAAGATTTTGGGGGAATGAATTCAACTACTATTTAAAACTATAGACTCTAATAAAAATAACATTAAAAATGTATTCTCACTTGTAAAAACAATCCTGGTAACATAATGCTTGGTTATTTTCCAAAATTCTTTTTATTCTCATCCACTTTCATTGCTACTTAAAGTTACTTATAATTTTAGGCAAAATTGAATTCAGAAATTTTGTGTATCATCAAGATTTATGCTGATCTACACAGATTACTTGTAGCATCATGAAAAGAACTAAACATTTGCATTTTTAAGGAACAAAGCTGAAGACTGATACATAGTACAGCTGGCAAAATCCATGAGTTATCTACTTCTAGTAATAATTTACCCATTCTAGCAATGAGTGACCTAATCAGGCTTTCAAAAATTCTAGTGGGAACATGATATTTATAGTATATATAGAGAAAACTATTTAACTTCCAAATTCTAAATTCAAACAATTAATCCCATATGAAACAGATTCATAATATATTATGTAGTCCATATTCTTGTATATCAGTTGAAAACACCATGAAATCTCTATCACACTGTATTAAAAAAGAGGAGTTGTAACCTCATTTATAGAGGCAACGTAGGTGATTGGAGTAAGTGCTACAGTTGCCAGAAGCAAACTGAAGAACATGTTTGCCCAGCATGTGGGAGGCAAGCCCTGCACACCACACAATACAGTGTTGTGGCTCAAGGGGACCGCATCAGGTTCCTTCACAGAGGCTTGAAGATCTGATTTCTGCATGATTCTCTTGAATTCTAAGTGTGGATTCAACTGATGGAGGCAACCTAAATACACACATGAGCTACAAAAGGAGGAGGAAGAATACGAGGAGAACTTTCAACATTTGCTAGTATTTTAATCAAAAGAAAATTTGCTTATGATCAGTATTTTTTAACATGCATTACTGTTAATTTTAAGAAAAAATTTTAAATATTTAAAAAATAACAGTGATTGATGTATGTAACGTGTTTTTGGCTTCAATATCTGCGTTGGATAAAAGCAGTTTTGTTGCTATTAATGTGTCCCTATATAAGATAACATAGTGGAGCGGAGTTTCATCCTTGTTGTTGTGAACACTTAAATTGGCATCATGTTCTAGAAAAATAATTGCACATTCCTCTTTCTCATATTGTAGGGCCTGTTGGTTTTAACCAAGAAATGGATTGTAAATTATGGAAATCCAAGAAAAATCTTTCACGTTTTACTCATTAGTTATAACTAAATGGCATTAACCAATTTTTTTTCTAAGCATTTCATCATATTCATTTCCTGCAAAACTACTGGTATATCTACCTTCATCAATGGTGTGTTGCCATCACTGTCACACAAATAGACATTACATTTTCTCTTCACTAGAAGAGTCACCACTGCTGGATTGCCATAGGCACAGGCATAATATAGAGGGGTTCTGTGAAAGTAAGAAGCTTTATAAGGAATTCATAAGATACCTTTTGAAATATACAACTATTAATGCAATTTAAACATTAAGCAGCTCATAATTCCTCTATTTGCTTATGAAGAAGGTACAATATTTAGTAGCTGTCATTACTTATTTTATTAATGAATGATCAGCCTATGCCACTGACATTTTCTTCTTATTTCTTGTTTCTGATACTGCTGGGGATTGTACCCTGGGTTACTCAACTAATGAGTCATATCCTAAGCACATTTTCATTATATAAACAATTTTGATGCAGGTCTTACTAAATTGACCACTGTGGTCTTAAACTGTAGTCTTAAACATCCAATGCTCTCGCCTCAGTATCATGGGTATGTGCGACTGTGCCTGGTTCCATTGGTTTTACTTATCCCACACTCTTACTCTCCCTCTATTTCCTAAAAAAGTAAAGATTAAAATTAGTATCTCCCTGAATACTACCAGGATGCTTAATGGAGAATCTATGTAAAACATCTGAAGGTTTTTCAGCACCAGCGACAGATCCATAATTGGTAGCTATTGTAATCAATATTATTGCTTTTTATCAACTAAGAGTATTTCAATTAATAAGTTAGTAGTATTGTAGTGATTTTAAATAAAATACTTTTTAAACTATGTATTTCAATGAGTCTAAGATGATTTTTTTTTCTTATCATTTTAACAACACTGACAATAGAATCCCACTAATAATTCGGGCTGCATTACAACTATAATTGGCAGCATATAATTTTTTCTTCATAAACAAAATGAAGAAGCATCATAATTCATGGTGCCTTACCTTAAGTGAAATGTGAGACAAACAATAGATTTATGGCAGTTCTCATGACATGGATGGCATTTAAATTCAGTTTAAATATGTATGATAGGTAAAGTAGGCTGAATAATAACAGTAAAAGGCCAAATCAAAAGTAAACTTAATGCCTAAGGAAAAAAAAACCAAATGAATTAGTATGGTTAAATTAATTCATTATTTATATATATGGGATTTATATTTGAATCAGGTGTTTTAAATGTTCAGTATTTAATACTGTCTTTATTTTTCACAAGGAATGTTTACAATTTCTTACCTCCATGAATGCATGAGTGAAAAGGGAGAAGAACTGTTTCATTTGAAATTGAGTCCTATCACGTCAGTTTTAATTAACTGGTCATACCTAGAAAGTTTTTATGTAAGAGTTCTCTGAGATAGTAGAATATGTCAAATACAAAATAAGTAGCTGTGCAGTTCTTGCGTATTAAAAACATATTTATTTTATAAGTACAAATGAATAGAATTAAAGAATAATTCTTTAATACTTTACTTTATAAAAGTATCACTTAAAAATACTAAAGTTGAAAAGTTTAGTATTTATATGTGAAACTTTTATAAAGTAAAGCTATATTTTTCATGAGTAATAATCTTTTATACTTGCTCTCTTCTATTCTCACCAAAACAAAATTATTAACCTATAATTGCATATGTAAAATAAAATATACATATATAAAAAATTATGTATAGTAATATCTACAATAGATGAAATGCACCAGAGGACATTCTATATAGAAATGTACTAGAAAAAAAAAATAAATGTTTTCTTCATGTTGGCAAAGGCATTCTAAGAAATAATGAATTTGAAAAAAGAATTCTTTTTTTCTTACCTCTCTTTTTAAAATTTATTATGTTGATGATGATGACAATGTTATTGTTGTTGTTTAGCTGTGGATTACACCCTTACCTTTTGCTTTGACATGCAAGAAGTGCTCTAACATTGAGCTACATTTCCAACCTTGAAATTCTAATTTAATGAGATAAAATACTCTAATTGTACAGATGCTCAAGTGAAAGTGACATATGAACATAGAAAAAAATATTTATGTCCTTGGCAATAGAAGGAATTTAAGTCTAACAAATGAAATAAATTTCGCAGCTACAATATTTTGAAGATGAAGAGTAGTGGTATTGGGCTGTTTATTATGGCTTGAGCTGTTTATCATCAAATAGATGATTTAATGATAACTGCTGTGCCACATTTAAAACTGTGCATGCCACTACCTACCAATTCCATTCTACTCTCCCTTCCAGATATTTGAGTATTCTTTTTTTTCTGTTCCAGTCACTAATCTTTTGATCATTGGAAAACAAGTAATTTGTGAAAGTTAATAATGTATTTTGATACACAGAATGGCAAGTCTTTGTTCATTGCAAACATTTTCTTAGTGTCATCATGACCCTCAATGACTGCGTGTGGAACTAAAAAAATGTACAGATATTTTTATTTGTGTTTTGTGAAATTGATAACCACAGAGAGAGCTCACATTTTGGGTCAGTGAGTATTCTAATGCACTAACCACAAGCAGGGCCTACCTTTGATACTCTTAGTCCCTTCAGAACAGGGTAGGGCTAGCTACAGTAGGGAAGCAGCAGGCAGCACTGTACAGACTAGGCACCCTTTGTGTGCCACTCCCTTGGCCCAGGTGACTGAGAGCTTGCACTGCCTTGATGCTCTCAACCAATGCTCCACTCTTCATGCTTGTACAGATATACAGTAATGGATAACTACAGGAAAGGGTACTGGAACAGTGGAATCAGCAATTCTGGAATTTTGTGTGAGAAGCTTTTGGCAGATGCTTTTTTCTTTCGTCTAAAGTGATAACAAAATTTAAAAAGCATGCTTTGTTTTGTGTTTTGGAAAGTGTGAAAGTTGCCAGTGAACTCTAGTGTCCTCTGAGGAAAGGTAGTTAAAGTAGTTAACTTCACTAACTGAAGTTAATGAAGTATTTGCAGAAAATTTAGGGCTTGTCCACACTGTTGTTATGAAAATGGTTGGATGATCAAGATGACACCAAGTTATCGTAAGAATTTCATAAATCAGTGACTGAAGCATGTGAGAAATAACTAAAATCTTATTTTTAGAGGTGGAAGTGACACCCCTAAATATACTCGTGTGAAGGAATTTTAAAAATATAAAAAAAGAAAGAACATAGAGCCATCTTCCCATTTCAGTTTTCTTGTGAGGCTCTTGGGACATAACAGGTAAGATATTACATCTGAAAATTTTTCAATGCTTTTGAAAATGTGTACATTAAAACCTGTTGTGTGTATTTTATTTTTTAAAAATAATCAATGACCTTATAGGGAAATTTTAAGTGTCCGGGAAACCAGTTAAAAATTTGGTTTTGTTTAGCTGCCCATTAGAAATCCTGGGTACTGAACTTCCAAGGTGTGCAGGTCCTGGATATTGAGGACTCCACAGAATATTAAAGTCAAATATTCTGGTGATAGGAGAACTGGTATCCTTTCTGCTGTTCTACCATTGGCACATCCTGGATGGTGCAGGCTTCAATGCCATCAGCCCATTGGTCCCTTACCCCTCAGTCCCTGGCCTTCCAGACCCTATTACCTGTTTTTATGATCAGTACCATCAACATTACATCCACGTCCCAGATAATGCTTAATTCTTCCCAGTTCACAATTTTTGGCAGCCTGGTAAATCTTCCCAAGAGGGTTATATCCGAAAAACTTGATTCCCAGGCTTATATAAACAAACTTTCTCCAGGCTCTATCCATCCTAAAGACAATTAGGTAACAACTTCTGTCAAGTGGCCTACTAAAGCAAGTCTGCCATTACCTGTCTGCCAACCAACTAGCAAAATAGTCCTTGCAAGGTAACACTGATGAATACAAATGCACATTCCACAATCTGCATGGCCCTAGATGATTTGCTCCTGGAAGGTCTGCCCCCTGTACTGTGATCAGCGCCTGGCTATTCTGTACAGACCCCACCAAGAACCAGGTGGGACTGCTCTGAGACCCCACAAGAGCCATACAGTGAGTGAAATGCTCCACCAGAATCAGGTGGGCCTCAATGGTGGGCAGGTGAGAACCCCCCACACCCAGACCTGGGTGGGCAGGACTCATCCTCTCTGCCATTGCACAGCTGCCTATGTCCAAAGCAGGAAACAAATTCTGCACTCTTCCTATTACTTTATTTAGTAAATGGCAGAAAAAGAGATTCCTGACTTAAGATGTCCATTAAAAAAATCTGGAAAAATTCAGGAATTCATTTAATTTAAAGCAACAGATTAGAAGAAAACAACAGAAAAACTGTGCCAAAAGCAATTTCAGTTTCACTCTGCTGCATCATCCACTCCCTGACATAGCTCTGCTCAACACAAAGAGGGAGTAAGCAGCCCCCCAGTTCCACTCAAGTGCAAAAGGAGAATAGTGTAACAACCATCATCCTAGGCTTTCCAGTGTAGTACCAAAATGTCCTGATTTAGTTTCTCCTGACCCAGATTACTGAGCAGAGAAGAAGAGATGAGCTATTTGGAGATGACCTTAAACAAAGAAGTGGTGCAACACATGGATCAACTTGCATCCGAAGAAATTATGGTTCCCAGTGGCTACTGTGCCCAGAACCCCCACAGCCTCTGCACTGTCTTCTTCTCTAAACAACTCTAGCCTTCATTTATGGCGTTCCCTCAAGGTTTGCCATTACATACTTCAGGTGCTTGCTCCAAACACACTGCAGTAGTTTTTGCCACTGAGGAAACCAACAGCCACAGAGAAACCCGGCATCTTTCCCTACTACAAAAAGCCTCAAAGGTGTTTGCATTCACAGTCTCCAAGCACCTCTACCACTACCTCTAGATTCTGCCTACCCAAGGTAACCTCAGCTAGAGTTGCCACAAATCTATACTCAAGGTCACCAAAGAGCCTTTTCCTATGCAAGAGAACATGAAGGCTGCAGCCCATACTGGAGGCACAATCCCATATGATGGGTGTACACCTGCAGCCATATCCATGCACACTGCCAGATTTTGGACTGGCAGTTGCACATGCACAATACCACTTCCAACACCTGTCATGGGCCACTGCTCGCTATATTTAGCAGCCTCTGAAGTTACATACACATGTGTCACCAGCTCTGTTTCATAGTGTTATATGTAAGCACCCAGAGTCCCATTAACCATCCCCACGACCATGTAGCTTTGCCTGAAGAGACTTGTTCTGTGCCAATGCACAAGTTTCTCCTCAGCTCCACTCACAAAAAAAATAGTGCATGTTTACAGCCATCCTCAACACCTCCATGTCCCTCCCACCATACTTCAATTCACAGGTAAAGTTTCTAGCTTTATGCATCTATGATTAGGCCTCAGATCTGTAGATACACAGCAGCCAGGCAAAGCTCTAATTCTGGTCCTTCCCTGAAGCCGTATATGTCTACAATCAGATCTGATCTTACAGTCTTGTGCTTTAACAAACTAGGTCCCACCTTTGCCAGCCTTGGTTTCTGTCCTTGGTCCTAGCTTTTCCTTACTACTTCTCTGCCCACAGATAGCCTGTCTACATTGCACATACCTGCAGCTGACACTGCACCAAATTGTGCACACTGACTGGCCCATATTTCTTTCACCCTTTCTAGTCTTTTCTGCATGGATCTAGAGGCATTATCTATGACCCAGCTAGTCCTTATAGCAACTCTAGATTTCCCATAGCTCTAGCCACCAATGACCTTGAAGGTTCTCATGTTACCAATAGTTGTGCCTGCTAAAAGAGAAGCAATGCATCCTTCAACCTCAGATAACAAAGATGTTGCTCCATGCCACTAGACCAGTGCTATACTAGGTCAGCATGTTCTCCCATACTGCTCTGCAGGAAAAAGCTTTCCCATCCTCAAATAATTCCTTAAGTCTGGAAGAAGTAATGGTTTCTTCAAATGTGCATGCACCTTTTCAAGCTACTAGGGTCAAGAAAAATCAGAGAAATGTGGTAATACAAGGAACACAAAAAGTCTTCATTAAATGAATGGTCCAACAAAATTAGAGACCTTGATATAATGAAAATGGGAGAACATCATAACAGTTGGGTTCAAACAAAATCAGTTCAATGAAGAAAGTTTATACCAGGAGCCAACCCATGACACCCACCCTGATTCAGGCACAGATGACTTCCTATTCCTCTTAGAATAAAGTTCAAAATACTCATCATGGTCCACAGTCCCCATGACCAGGCAATGATCTCTGAAATCCTTTTGTACCTTACCTTGATCTTGCTCCCTCCCCTCAGGGTCTGTGGCATTATTTCATTTTCCTGCACTTAATTTAATGCCTCTGGCAGCACCTTGCCCCCACTTTTCCTGCCATCACAGGATAATGAAACCCTCACTCAGAAGCAATCCAGTCTTGAAACCATGAACACTGAATGCCTAGTTTGTGTCCTTTAGAGAACCTTCTTTATTGTATTTATTGTACTTAATTTGTTTTACCCCTAAAGATTAACTGAAATGAAGGAGACCAGATATACTATCTTGGACACTGTTCTAACCTACATAACTGACTTGCACTTTATCTTCCAGGACTCAAATTTGCAAAATGGGTGAATGGATGCATGGAGACACTCATGGACTCTCTGCTTCTCTAGGCTTTCAGGTCAGTACCTACACATATGGCCCACATCAGCCAGTATCCCTTAATCTCCCTTGATAAGCTTTTTCATTGGCAAAAACAATTTTGGCAAGTCATTTTTTTAAAGAGATAAGCACATACTCAGTTTCTCATATATGTTAAAGTACTTTACCACTAAGTCATATACCCAACACCTGGGTAAATGCATTTAAACAAAACAAGATTCCTACAAATGGTCTTGTGTTGGGGGGGTGGTTGAGGTGACAATTAGAGGGAGACATATATGGAACACAGAGTTTTTGTGGTAGATGAAAGGCCTTGTGAGGACCACACTGCATAATCTTTGCAC
Source organism: Ictidomys tridecemlineatus (assembly GCF_052094955.1). Classification (NCBI taxonomy): domain Eukaryota; kingdom Metazoa; phylum Chordata; class Mammalia; order Rodentia; family Sciuridae; genus Ictidomys; species Ictidomys tridecemlineatus. Next base: position 27,251,482 of record NC_135494.1, read on the forward strand.
TGCTGAGTTTTGGGGAAACCTTTCTGTACCATACCCACCCAAAAAGAAAAACTTGCAAGTTTTCCATTTACTTCTTCAGAAGTAAATGGAAAACATTAATCAGATAGACTGAACAGACATCTATGGACTATTTAATTCAGCAAAAATAAATGTACTTGCTTCTCCATGAAACAATGACCATTCTTTGAAATAGTTCATGTTGTCAGGAATGGTGGAGCACACCTGTAATCCCAGCAGCTCAGGAATCTAAGACAGAGGATTGCAAGTTCAAAGGCAGCCTCAGCAAACAAAAGATTCTAAGCAATTAAGTGAGATCCTGCATCTAAATAAGGCTGGGGATGTGGATCAATTGTCAAGTGCCTCTGAGTTCAATTCCTTGAACCAAAAAGAAAAATTTATATTTTTGAGTACAAGGTAAATACAAGAAATAGAGATAACTTCTTGTGCCCTATGAGATCATAAATGAGAGAAATAAGAAGTTAATGACAAGAAACAAACCTTTGAATGCCTGGAGGTTAAAATATACAACTCTGGATTAAGATTGGATAATAGATACAATCAGAGGAGAAAAAATTTCAGAAATTAATGGGAACAGGGATACAATACGTCAAAATTCATTGGGTTATAAATAATTTATGTACCTATATATCAATGGAAAATGAACTGAAAGAGGAATTAGAAAAATATCCCATTAAAAATAGCCTCAGAAAACAATATAATACTTAGGAATATATATAAAAAGATATGAAATAGTTCTACAATAAAAACTACAGAATACTGAAGTAAGAAATAAAAGACCTTTGAAGATAGACAGATCTCCCAGGCCCTAATTCTGCCTATCTTAGGCAGAATTCATATTGTCAAATTAACCATACTACCCAAAGTGCTTTCCAGATTCAATGCAATTCCTATAAAACCAATGAGTTCCTTTGTATAAATAGAAAAATTACCCATAAAACTCATTTGGAAACATTAGAGAATCAGAATAAGCAAAGCAGTCATTAGCAAGAAAAGTGATGCACTAGGCATTACACTTAGTACCAGAACTATTGAAAAGAAGAGAAGACACAGAGAAAAACCCACAGAAGTACAGTTATCTAATATTATAAAACAGCACCAAAAACAAACACTGAATAAAAGATAGCATTTTCAACAAATGGTTCTGGGAAAACTGAAATACACATGTAGCAAAATAAAATTAAACCCCTACTTCTCACCCTGCACACAACTCAAAGTGGATCAAGGACTTAGGCATTATCACATAGAGACCCTACAACTAACTGAAGAAAAAATAGGAATGTAAGCTTAGGAACTTACTTTCTATACAACACCAATACAGCAAAAGAAGTAAAATCAAGAATCAATAAATTGGATGGAATCAAAGAAGCAGCCTTTAAAATTCTTTTCAGCTCTAGAAACAATAATATGAAGAGAAAGCCTACTATACAGGAGAAAATCTTTACCACCTGCACCTCAATTTCAGCAGTAATCTTTATGATATATGAAGAACTCAAAAACTTTACACTACTACTACTAATAATATTAATAATAACAACAACAATAACAACCACCCAATCAATAAATGGACTAAGTATCTGAACAAACACTGCACAGCAGAAAAAAATGCCATCAACAAATATATGAAAAAATGTTCACCTTTTTATAGTAATTATAAAAATGCAAGTCAAATCTACACTGAGATTTCATCTCACTTGAGTCAGAATGGCAATTATCAGGAATTCAAGCAACAATAAATGTTGGAGGGATGTAGGAAAAAAGGTTCATTAATACCTTGCTGTTGGGAAGGCAAATTTTCAATTCCTCATTATGGAAAGCAGCATGGAGATTCCTCAGAAATCTTGGAATTGACCCAGTTATTCCACTTCTCAGTTCATACCCAAAGGATTTAAAGTCAGAATACTACAGTGATGCAGCCACATCAATGTTATAGCTAAATTATAAAACCTGTCTAAGTGCCTTTCAACAAATGAAGAAATAAAGAAAATGTGCTATACATACAAAACCAGATATTACTCAGCCTTAAATAAGAATGAAATTATGGAATTTGATGATAAATAAACAGAGCTGGAGAATATCATGCTTAACAAAATCAACTAATCCCAAAAAACCAAAGGCTGAATGTTTTCACTGAATTTCAAATGCTAATTGACAATAAGGGTTATGGTTCCTAGGGACAAACAGAGGTACTGTAGATAAGGCAGAGGGGAGTGAAGGAAGGGTTAAAGGAATGGAGGTAGAAAGAATAACAGAATGGATCTGACATAATTACCTTATGTGCATATATGACTACATGGTCAGTGAGTCTATGTCATGTACAACCAGAAGAATGAGAAGTTATGCTCCATTTATGTATGATGTGTCAAAGAGCATTTCACTGCCATGTACAACTAAATAGAATGAATAAAAATGTTTTTAGGTGCTCAGGAAAAAAGAAATATATATCAAATAACTGTAAAAGATCAAAAGGTGTATCAAAGATGAAATCAGAATTAGAAATCACCTGATCCAAACCACCTATTTCATTAATGAAAAACCTTATTACAATACTAACATATCCCCAACCAGAAAAAATGAGAAAGTCAAATAATTATCAAAACTATACTACATACAGAATTATAGTTCACATGTGAAAAATACTGTGATATATACAAGAAGAATAAAATTTTATAAGATGAAGGCAATCCTCATACTGCATACATTTTCTGGCTTAAAATTGGCACCCAAGCTTCTCAAGAAAAAAAGATGATGGACATGAAGTCAAACTAATGGAGTTCCCTCCACAGCCATCTGTTTTCTTCTCTGGCTTAGTATTCTTCATCCTTACTGCAAGTTATACTATTCCACCACAAGGATGAAAGATCACCCAAAGGATCATGGCAGGCACACATGAGAAACACCAAAATTGGAGGCGAATGAGAAAGCAGGGCTGTGCTATTACTATCATCAATATGATGGACTAACACTAGCTTCCCTGTGTGCTTAATGCTAGTAATTCAAAAAGAAGTAAGATAATGTGAAACTTTACTCAGCCATAAAATAAATGAAATTATGTCATCTGCAGAAAAATGGGTGGAGACCATAATACTAAACAAAATAAGTCAAACTTAGAAGATCAAAGATCATATGCTTTCTCTCATATGTGCAAGCTAGAATGGAAAAAAAATAGAAAGATGTGGGGGGTGATCTCAGGAAGACGAAAGGGAGGTAATTAAAGAAAAAGACCAAGGGTTGAGAGGTAGGCAGGGAGGGAAAAAGTGCTGGGAAGCAATATTGGCCAAATTATATTGTTAAATTTTGTGCATGTATAAATATATAACGCAAATCCTTGTTATATACAATTATAATGTACAAATTTTAAAAATGTTGAATACAAAATAGCCAGTGTGAACTGATTGTTTCAGCTTAAAAATCTACAAATATCTATAATTATTTAATGATGCTCTGTCTCTTGGAAGCCCTATTACATATGTACACATGTATGTGTATGTTTTTCTGCATATTTATATTACTCTACTAAACATAGATAGATAGATAGATAGATAGATAGATTGATAGATAGATATATAGATAGATAGATAGATGATAGATAATGACACTAAAGACTTACAAAGAACTAAACCTATTCATAAGCAGGGTGAACCCCTGACCTTCTAAATGTGGACACATTTAACAAAAGACAGGATGATTTATTCTCTTTATACAATGGCTTGTGGTTTTCTAACTTAAGTGCTTTTTGTTTTGGTCCTTTATTTATTTTAACCTTAATTTGATATCCCTACAGGTATATTTATGTTCTAAAACAGAACAGGATAGACAACCTGTCCAATATTAAAAGTAAATATATTAAATACAAATTAAAAATGCTATTATATATTTTCAAGCATCCAAAATAGTGCTAAATGCAAAAATAAGTTCCAAGAAAAAACTTTCTGAATAATAAAGAATAAGAATCAAAAAATAGAAAATGATAAAATTAACCTTACCCATATACCTTTTAAAGGCAACATAAAATGACTTACTTACATATCATAGTATAAAAGTTATGGTAGCTTATAGTTATAGGTATTTAATTATATGAGCATTTACTCCCTGCTGAAGAGCATTTATAGTTCATGGACAGATCTTCTGTTTCTACACTAATCTCAATCATTCTTCCAACCATAGGAAAGTTCATTACTGAATTTTTATTCTGTGTCATATGGTCAGGTATTAATGAGAGACAAGGGAATGCCATCCAACTGTAATTGAGATGCTCATATAGCTTTAAGAATTTCATTAAATTCATGTCACTCTACTACAATCATTTTTAAAAGAATAATTTATAAGTGTGAAGAAGAAGTGATTCAAAATCTTTTTTTTATTACATCTACAATCGAAACATACCTTGATGTTTTTGATTCAGATATATGGTCAAATGTTTATATTTTTCATTGGGTAGAGTTATTTAATTTTCCATAAAAATCCACAAAACATTTGCTTACTGTACACTGTCAGAAAATAGACTTACAGGTAAAAGTATTTGTTATTTAAAAACTGTGTAATGAATATGGCTCTCGAAATATCACTGGAAAACATACTTATGATTTGTCTTGAGAAAAATATCACTTAATATTAAAAAACAGTTGCAAGATAATAATTGGAACAGCTTTTTCCCACAGGTGGTTAACAAGTCACAATATATAAACACCAATATAGCTGAGAAGGATATGAGTTGGATCCAAAATGCATTTATATCTTGAAGCTTTTAATTTAAATTTTCCTTCTGTTCAAATCAAGTAGCCCAGCCTGAAGAACTCTCCAAATAATTTGAGATAAGCTTATGTATATTAAATAAGAATATATCCTGGAGGATCTAAAGGATCAAATTTATAGACTAAATCAATTTTATTCAATTTGACTTTGAAGAGAAACTCAACATTGAAGCAAAACCAGTATGAATGAAAATAAAAATCTTAATATATAAAATTGAGATACATCAAGTTCCACTTCAAAATAGCCTTAAAACCTGGAAAAGAATAAACTGAAGAAAAACAAAGCTCAAAAGTATGATTAAAATATCTCCTTCCCTGTTAATAATTATCTATTAATATGACTAATATACCAAACAACAATTTTAAGAAGGAAAGTTTACTTTTCCTTACATTTTCAAAACCTTCAGTACATGGTTGTCAAACACCACTGCTTTGGGCTCAAGATCAAATAGAAAATTTTGGCCAAAGTTGGAGAAGAATATAGAGATTAAGGCTAATGGTGTTAACCTTTTTGTTAAAATAACACTAAAAAAATTTCAAAAATTAAAAATAAGAAAGACATATATATACACTATACATACAGAATCCCAAAGAAAAAACATTAAGATGAAAAGCAGCTCTGCAAGACATATTATAATCAAAGGATCTAACAATGGAAATAAAGAAAAATAGTAAAAGATACACATGAAAAACATTAGGTCACATTTATATAAAATTATATTTGTTTGTATAAATTTCATTATATTTATGTTTATCAGCTTCACTTTAAACTACTCACATCAGACTTTAAAATCAAGGGGTTTGGAATAAAGTATTCCAAGCTTTGAAAGTACGTACTTACCAAACAAGACTGCTATGTCCAGCAAAGTTATGAACGGAACAAAGAATGACATGATAAGTGACATAATCAGACACAGAATGCAATGGGTTTAAGGTTTTATACCCTATGAAAAAGTTAGAGAGAAAAATTAAGAACAAACAGGGATCACATAATAATAAAAAGAAGATCACACAGTGATGAGCCACCTGACTTGTTACAAAGACATAACAGGGTAAAGCAGTAGCTACAGGATGAAATATACTTTGGAATATACAAAAATGCGCTGAAGTTTCTGGGAATTTCCTCTCAATGAGGAATAAATTAAAAACAATATTTATTCCCTAAAAATCATCATATGATTTAATTGCCAGAGGAAAGAAACATTGCACATGTATCAACTGAGGCTATGGAGAGAATTCATTCATAAGTTGCCAGAAGGCAGTATAGAGTGCAGTGAGTAGAGGGCTACTGGCACTCTCTCAAAAGAACTCCTCACTTTCTTAACTTCAGTCATGGTTTTCAAATCTATTGGTAGATTGTTGGATTTTGAAATGTCTATCATAAGTACAATATCAATAACCATATTGCCATCTTTGTTTTTGCTCAAATTCTGCTGTATGTCACAGCTTCCTTCCTCAAATATTCTCAAGTCCATGTTCAATGGCTGGTTCTTCAATACAGATGCAAGTACACAGTCTGCTCTGATCAGCTACTGATGCACCAGGACGAACAACATCATGTCTTGACTAGCAAACAGTACGTCTGAAACTTCCACATAAACGAACAGAGCTACCAAAAAGGCACACATTGATAATGGCCCATGAGCTGAATGCGGATGTCACCAGCAGCAGAGTTGATGTTCCCGAAAAATGGGGTGCATGCTGTCAGCCAACCACCAATCACCAGACAATTCTACTTTTTCAAAAATACGAAGACCCCATCCATTAACAGCTTCTACTTCCTTGGACAGAACAACTTCCTGTTCTCTCAACTCCAAACCTCAATATATGAGTAAGTCAGACTAGCAATAAGCATCTGTTTCTTTCTCTTTTTTAAATTATATTTTACTTGTAGTTGCACACAATAACTTTATTTCACTTATTTATTTTTAAGTGGTACTGAGAATCGAGCCCAGGGTCTCACATGTGCAAGGTGAGTGCTCTACCACTGAGCCACAAGCCCAGCCCCTATGCATCTGTTTCTTAACAACACTGATCTTAGATATTGGTCTTTCCTATTTCTCTTTCTACTTGTGATTTTGAGAAGGTCCACTTCACAGTCTGATCAACCACACTTGCTTCAGGCATACAAATGAGCTTCCAGAGAAGCAACCTCTAAAATTTGAGGGTGGGGACTACACTGCAGGGTCTCTTAGAAGATCCAGACACTATTCTAGCTCCTGTGATTTCTTGCTTCTCAATTGCTGGGCCTCCCTGATCCAAGCCAGCTGCCAGCATTGAGGGTTCCTTCTTCCCTTAAAGCAGAAAAATGGAAGTCACTTTGCTCCTGGAGCTGTAGGTCTCAAAAAGATAGGATTCTACATCTTGGCATGCTGTGATTGTTGGGGGTTGAGGGTACAAAGTGCAACACACTGGCATTTACACCAGGACACCTAGATATTCAGCTTTTCAGTTGCAAGGTAGTTTTTAAGATGGGTGAGCTTAAAACATTGAATGGGACAGACAGCAAAGTTACTGAGTACTCAGCTTGCACAACTTGATGACAAATGTCAGTGGAAAGGTACTGTTTATTGGAAAATGTAAAATAAAATTAAAAGTTTCAGAAGAGATATAAAAATAGCTTTGGGCAAGGTAAGCTTATTTTAAATTACTGGTATACAAAACAATGAAACCATACCAACCAGCTATGACCTATTTACTGTGGTGAAAATGTCACAAGTTTGCAGGAGACTCATTTTTTCCTCCTCATTGAGGAAAAAAAAAGTGCTAAATGTTTTTCAGAAACTGGATTTTATATTTGTTATTTCAATATGCTTAATAACAAAATGAAGTTTCTCTCTAACCAATGCCAACAATCAATCACCATAAAATACTTCCTCCTCCATGTAATAACCCTACCTCATGCTCAGGTACAGGACCTACAGCCTTGAGCACACAGATTCTTACTGGTGTGTGTCCCCAGGCTTGGCATTCTCTAACCTCTTCAAAGATCAATCAGCCAATGTCCAGACCCAATCTGGTACTCCTCAGCCACTTGCCAGTGCACTGCCTCCCACTCCTTCCCCTCCCAGGACTTCTAGCGTAATCCCCACAAGAACCCTGTCCTGACAGGGTCCTGCATTCTATCAATTCCACTTTCTGGCAGCTCCCACTGCCTCCCACTTTCCTGCTGCTCACTAATACCTAGACACACATCCCAGGGCTTCCTGGCATCCAAAGCAATGTGGAGCACGTAGAAGGAAGATGGTCCTCTCAGTAGCAATATTCAGGCACACACTTCCCCATCATGTAGGCCAAAAATAACTTCCAATTTGCATCATTCCCCTGGAATCAAGCAGAATCCAGATTAGGGGGGCTCTCTTCCATCCTTAAGCACTGGTGGTGGTGTCTGCCAAGTGAATTTTGAACCAGAGCCCACACTGCCTTTCTGCTAAACTGCAAACCAGTGCCTCCTAGCTTGCAGCAGGGTCTCCAAGTGTCTCCAATCTACTGATTCATGGTCAGCCTCAGATTCTCTCTCCAGCACCTGTAAGATTACACTTGGTTTGAGTGTGAGAACTGATGTTTCTAGGAGCCATTCTCTTAGCATTGGAGCACCATTCTTCCCATTATACTTGGTGTCCCATCCCATCAACACAACCTGTCATACACAGAAATAAAATTTAGAGTGCAACCCTATCACGAAATACTGTTCACAATAAACCAGTTCACTGACTTGAAGCTCAAAAAACTTCTACTCAGCAAGCAAGTCCTGAAAACTACCAGGCCAAGGATCAGAGGCAACGGTGCTGCTATTTCAATACATTATTAATACCAAACACAGTGTGTTACTAACATTCAGACAACAGGGATACATTTATCAAAACTGAGCACAAAGAGAATGAGCTAAAATAACCATGTTAATATATTAAACTACCACGAATATGTACAACTCTTGTACATCTAAGTTTCTACTGGTCAAAATATAAACATCACTTATAAAAGAAGGAGAGAGAAAATAAGAACTTCACTCACACTAGACTATTTTGTTAGGTTTACATACAGAAAGAAACTGGAAGCAAGAAAGATAAGGAAAGGAAAGGCAATGTCCTCACCATTATTACAGTACTAACAGATCAAGGCTAAACTAAAACAATTCCAGATTCTTCTACCTAGAAAAGATAAACACAAATCTCAATATATAGAATTTTTTTCACAACATATAATGCTTTTCTGTTCAGAGATATCTTGAAGGATCATACTGCAGTATCCTTTTTCTTTCCTACTTGAGAATGTCATGAGTCCCCTCAGGTTCAAAATATTTTGAGTATTTAATTGCACATGTGTGAGTTCTATTTAGACTAAAATTCATCTCATCACACACTTCAAAAAAGGATCTACAGTGGTCTAAATATCTGTATAGACATTGGGGACCATGTTAATAAACAACATGGATGGCTACTCTGTTTATTGGGAAAAAAGAAATAAACGTCAAGGAACAACTACACAAAATGTTTCTGACAGCATTAAGTTGTGCATGGATGTGGAAATCTTTAGCATACAAAAGAGTGGACCGCTGCCATTCAGTTGAACTGGGATGAACTATCAGTGAAGAAGAAAATAACCACTCCTGAGAATAATCAGGTAAAGTATAGACCTACACTAAAAACCTGCAAGCTCTTCTGCAGAGGAAACACAACTCCTTTCACCTAACTTTCTGAACCTTGACTTCAAATGACACCGCTTCAGAACACTTATTTATGTAAGAAATCTCTACTTTATTCCAGTCCAAGTGTGCTTCCCATACCCGGAAGCCCTCCTAGTTCCCAAGCTTGGCATGCTATCACCTCTGAAAAGCTGCTGCCCCCAACAAACACGCAGCCTCCACTTCCTCTGCTCTGCACAGAACCCCTGAACAGGCTTCAAAGGTCTCCCCTCCCCCATCTTTTTCTCACCCCAACCTTCCTCAGCAACACTGTGCTGGTCCCCTGGAACTTCTTTTGACAAAGTATGGAACACTTCCAACACCCCCTGGTCACCCTACAGCCTTCCCTACCTGCTGCTGGATTTCTTTCCAGGATGGGGTTGGGCTGGCAGGTGATATCATCCAGGATGGAACAGAAGACTCCAGGTACCACAGGCCAGCCTCTTGGGAATGTAACCCTGCTTACATGAAGCAGAACATTTTTAATTCTTACTGAACTGAGATTAAATGTCATTTGTATTTACCTTGGCTCCCCATCCAGAATCTGCTAAAATTTACTTCCTGTTTTTCCATGAGCTCTTTTTTTCATCTACATCATTCCTCTTCTATCCATAATAAAGTACATATGAAAACAGGTTCATTTTCAGAAAAAATTCAAAAGCTTGTACATTTCTTTAAATTAAAAGTTTTTTTAATCTATACTGTATATTTCATCATATGCTGGCCTGCTCAAAAATTATTCTTCCATATTTAGTACTTTAGAGCTAAGTTTTTAAACAGTGTGATAAAGAAAAAGGGTGGGATGGGATTCCATGTACTTATATTTTTGTGAGTGTTCAAACATTTTAATAACAATATATTAAAACATAAAAATAAGAACTATTTCTGTGTAACAGTTGCCACCCTTATCCAGGTGCACTGGTGTATACTTGTTACCTCATCTATTCAGTAGGCCAAGACAGAATATCTCAACTTTGAGGCAAGTTTCAACAACTTAATGAGAGAATGGAACAAAAATGTTTTTAAAATTAAAAATATATAAGTTTAGTTGTATGGTAAAGTGCCTCTTGATTCATTAAAAATATCAATGAAAAAGGTGGGGAGAGGCTGGGGATGTGGCTCAAGCAGTAGCACAGTCTCCTGGCATGTCTGTGGCCTGGATTCGATCCTCAGCAACACATACAAACAAAGATTTTGTATCCACCAAAAAATAAATATTAAAACTCTCTCTCTCTCTCTCTCTCTCTCTCTCTCTCTCTCTCTCTCTCTCTCTCTCTCTCTTTAAAAAAAGAAAAATGTAGGGAGGACATTACCACTGGGAGCTGTCCTAGTTATTTACTTCAGCTTTCCTCCTGTGTACCCCACAGAGTTACACCCTCTCTTCCACCCAGGTTTCTAAATTTTGGAAAGAAGCTGTGGCTAACTGATTAAGATGTATAATGTTCCTCTAGATTTACAAAAGCCAGAATATCTGGTGATTCTCAGATAAAATCAGAATGTGTCATGCCTCTTCTTAGTCTTTAGCTATATACCAACACAAAACAAGCAAATTTCTGTGACATTTACCATGCAGAAAGAAATATGTTGATTCAAAAAAAGTATAGGTACTAGCCCCAGAAAGTCAAGCTCTATTGTGATGGTCCATTCAGAAATATAGAAAAGGAAACACACCCTCAATGACAAAAGTTCTGCTTAAAGAAACTTCTCCCACTGCCTCACAATCCCATATTTCTTTCCCTATAAAAATTATTTGTTTCCCTCAGATTCCCAAGAGAACATTATGAGGATGACAGCACCCTCCCTCTACCAGTGTGCTGGATCTTCAGTAAACCTGATTTCTTTCCCACTAATTCATATCTCCTGACTACTTGTTTTTCAGTACTGAGGAGCCTGGACCTGGATTTGGTAACACCTGGAGTCTGCCAGTCTTTTCTTTCACTGATGATGACTCCAAATTCCTTTTTAAGAACTCCATTTTACATCATGTGAATAGTTTCATGTTTCAAAAAATGATTCTTTTCTATTTTCAAAGAAGCCCTTTTTTACAGATAATGGTTTGTGAAGAAACACTGATTATGGAGTGCTTACTGCATGTAGCAACTCTTCAGAATGCTAGTAATCAAAGGGTACAGCAAAGCATTGTATATACTTCCATAAGTGCTCAACAAGCTCACAAAATGCTCACACACCATTTACAGAGTGTAAAGAATCATGAGCACACATACCTCTTGATGCACTATCTCTAGGGTGAAGGAGACCATCTTTATCTTCTCCCTTAAGCAACGGATCATTTTACCAACTAATCTGGAACCTCACACTTCAAAATAAACTTTCACCATTTTTATTACTCCTAGGAGGATACTATTTGCCAGCTGTTAGACAAAGGTCAGGTGCCTCTCAGGATACTAGTTTTGTTTTCATCATGTGCCCAGAATGAAGGATGTTGAACAATTCAGATACTGGTATTTTAACCATCTCCTAACTTCTTATCTTTTTTATATAAAAGGCACTACATGCACCACAAACTTTTTTTCAAGTACACACTGATTGATCTCTATTAAACTTAGTGATCATTTTGAAAGTTAATCAGTGGAGAAATTCACAGAGAGAGGGGCCCCGTCTAGTTATAAAGCTGTTACTCTGAAGCACAATAAAATCTTTCCCAGATATAAGGTACAGGAGAGAAGACCCTTTTCACTTACTCTTCCATATGTTTGTGGTCTTACGATTTTGCTTCTCTTATCTATTCCTGTGTCTTTTTATGCATTTTTTTCTTTATTTTTTTTTCTTCTGATGTCAAAATGGAAAACAAAAGGGAATAAAACAGGCAAAACAAATGTCAGTTTGTAATAATATATATATATATATATATATATATATATATATATATATATATATATATATATATATATATATTATCAATTTAAACGGGAATACAGGCTTACTTCTGAGTTCTTTCACTGACTGTTCTAACAACCTTCAGGTATGTCTGTCAACTTAAATGAGGCAATTATTTTTTTATGTTACAAGAAGAGCCTCTCTTCCTACCTCACCCACACAAGACATCTGTATTTAAAAAATCAATGATGAATCCTATAAAATATTTGAAAATTCAACATCTAATACTGGCAAAGAGGACATAATGCTAAACCATCATACTATCTGGGCCAGTGGGTTTAAATAAGAATGTCTTAATATCTCTGTTCAAACTAACTGAATTCATTAGATTTTTGGGCCTGTTACTACACCTTGGCTCAGGGACAACACAAATAATAGTGCAGAACTAGGTTTCTATCTTTACTCTATGACATACTGGAACTGGGATTTTGCTAAAGGGCCTACGTTTTGTGAACCTACTTTCATGTTTTTAAATAGGATTATCACTGGCTTTATCTCTTGAAGGTATTATGACTCTTTAAATGAGAGTCACACACAAGTAATTTATATTATGCTTTCCATGTATCATTTATTATTAAACTGCTTCAAGAGGGACATTTACAAATTTTCTATACAGCAAAGAAAATAATCAAGCATGTGAAGAGAAACTACAATGCGAGAAAAATTGTTGCCACCTGAACATCAGGTTCAGCATTCATCTCAAGGATATATAAAGAAATCAGAAAACTTAACACTGTAAAAACAAGCATTTCAATTACCAAATGGGCAAAGGAACTGAACATGAACATCACAGGAGAAATGCAAACGGCCAACAAATATATTAAATAAAATTTCAACATCACTGCAAATTACAAAAGTCAAATTAAAACTACACGGGCATTCTGTCTCACTCCCATTGGAATGACAATTATCAAGAATACAAGTAATAATAAATGTTATACAGGATGTAGGAAAAAAGTTCATTTATACGTTGCTGGTTTTACTGCAAATTTGTGCAACCAATACTTGAAAGCAATATGGAGATTTCTCAGAAAACTTGTAATGGAGCCCCCAATTGACCAAGTCATCCCACTTCTCAGTATAAACCTAAATGACATAAAATTAGCATAATAGACCCTATCAACCAAAAGCCAAATAATCTTAATGATATGTGAATACTAACAAATAATCAGGGGGGAGAAGGAAGGATACATATTGATTGAATTAGACAGATGGGAATAAAAGAAGGTAGGGGAAATGGGAATAGAAAAGACACAATAAATCAGACATAACTTTCTTATATTCATCTATGAATACACACACACACAGTGAAGCCCCGTAACATGTTACAACCATAAGAATGGGATCCTAATTAGAATAAGTTATATGCATTACTCTATGTGTATAGAATATTTCAGAATTCACTCTACTGTCATTTATATATCTAAATAGTGAAGAAAGATTTTTTTTTAATTCCATAATATAAACCCACATAGGATGTTCAATGAAATTCTAGTAATCTAAATCTAGAAGTGTAATTTTGCAACTTTTGGGATAATTGAGTAAATTTGAGCATTGTTATTTTATGCATCAATTCCTGCTCTAAGATTCTCACAGAGGAAGCTACTAAAAGATTTGAAGTCCTTTGTAGTACTCTGGGACTATTTCTGGGAAGTAGTCTCATGTCTACACATGTCTCATTCTTCCTTCTCCCTCCTGATTATTTGTTAGTATCCACATATCATAAACATCATTTGGCCTTTGGTTCTTTCAAAGGACAGGTGGACCCATGCTACTGCTACACTGTGACTACAATCTTGTGTGTTCCATGTGCTTCTGGCTGGAGCACAACTTTACTGAGTTTCATATCCTAGTTTATTCGGTGTGAGTGATGCCTGTGTGTACCTCACAGTGCTTCCATTAAAAATACAGGAAGTAGGGCACATTAAGTGGACAATACATGCTCTGGGTTTAATAGTCATGTCCTTTCCAGCATATCAGCTTATTACCTCATCTGGAAATGAGGTTATTGCACATAAAAATGTTGTATGAGTCCATAGTCAATTAGAGTGGGCTATGATCTAATGATTCATGACCTTAGAAGAGGAAATTTGGACAAGTATACCTGTGCAGAGAGAACGACATGTAATAATCTAGACAGAAAAAGGAGAAATGAATCTACACCGCAAGGTATGCTAAGAATTTTCTACAACTACTGAAAGCTTGAGGAGACAAGAAAAAATCTTCCCCTAGACCTTCCAGAGCAGATACCTTATAATAATTTAGTTTGGACTCCTAGACTCCAAAACTGTGGTACAATAAATTGATTTTTTAGGACACCCAGTAAGTACTATTTTTCAGAGAAGTCCTAAGAACCCCAAAGGGCCCATACTTGGCTAATCCTTGACACTCAGTAGAGGAGTTAGTCCCAGACTGGTAGCTTCTTTTCATAAAAGGGAAAAAGAGAAATCCCATTGTGATCAGCAACATCCTGTGTCCACATAGTCCTGGATAAAATATCATGAAAATGCAGTGTGAAATTCTAGGAGTAAACGATGTTCTAAAATTCACATGGAAATCAGCAATACAAAAAATGAAATTCTAAAAACTGATATGAAGACAGTGGTTGAAGTACAGAGATAGGGCTTGCAGACTTCAGGGAAAAAAAATCTGAAACTGTCAAAGGTTCTTGAGACTGGAAGATCCCACATGCTCTAATTTATCATGGACATATGCAGGTGTAATCTAAGTAAGAGCTACAGTAGGTTTCTCTGTAGGGCACTTGGAAAAGAGGTAGGGAAAGAAGGAAAAGACTGGACCCAAGGAGGACCTTATGTCACCTTCACTGCACCTGAATTTTATAGACCAGGGCCATCAATTGGAAGTGTTTAGACCAGGAACTTCAGCCAACCCTGAGTTCTTGTAAGGAATAAAGAAGGGCCACCCTGGGCCCTGAGTCAGACACTCTGAGTTGAGGCCCAGAAGTCTTGAGTTTGAGTGAGCTCTCCAAGTGACTTGAGATATACTGTTGTAGTCTTAAACAGATGGCCTGGGGTGAAAGTGTCTATTTTATTCCCCATAAAGACACCTGGGAATTACAGAATCATACCAATAGCTTTTCTCTTCCAAGCTTCTGAACCTTCATCCTAGTCTCTCTTAAAATCAAATATCCAAAACAATATATGGTTATATATATACACAATAGAACATTACTCTGCCTTAAAGAAAAATCAAATTAAGGCATTTGGAAATACATTCATGAAACTAGGAACTATCAAGCTAAGTGAAATACATCAGTCCCTAGAACCAAAGGCCAAATACTTTGTTTTATATGTGGATGCTGATACACAAAAAGGAACAGGGAAGAAATAATCAATGTTCATTGGGGTAGACAAAGGAATGAAGGTAAGAGAGCAGCATGACAATAGAAAAGACATGAGATTGAATTGAACATAACTTTCTTATGTATATATATGAATTCATGACTAGTGAAATTCCACACCATGTACAACCACATGAATGGGATCCTAATTTGAATAAGGTATATCTCATCCATATATAATATCTTCAAATGTACTCTAGTGTCACATATATCTAAAAAGAAGAAATAAAATAAGGAGTAAAAGGACCTGGGGGAGGGAAGGAAAAAAAGGGAAACACTTGGGTATAATATTGCTTTTTTATATTAGATTTATATGTGAATATGTAACAATAAATCCATTGTTCTGTAATACTATAATGCATTTACAAAAATATGAACGAAATTAAAAATTGGATAGTGGCACATGAACCTATTTAGAAAATCATCCCTTGGTTCAATTCCCAATTCCAAAAAAAATATTCAAGAACATATATGTTATATATATACATATGTGCACATGCATGCATGAGTGTGCGCACACAGACACACACACACACACACACACACACACACACACACATACAAAGTTTACATTATGAACAAATTTAAGTACAAAAATACCTTGATATAATCAGTAGTTTCAGAAAAGCTTGTTCACAACACTCACCACCCATTCAGGTTAAAACACCAGAGGGACTAGTTATAGAAGGAGAAACAAAATGCCAACATCAAACTGAATTTAAAAAATTAAAACATTTTTTTCTCAAAACAAAAGCAAAACAAGGAAGTAAACTTTCACCACTCCTTGAATCCCCAGCAACAGCAAACAGGCAAGAGAAGAAACTAATTTCAAACACATAGAAAAAAGAAGTACTGTTGCCTCTGTGTAATGATAATATTAACATTTTACTTAGATGATTTTAAATTATCCATCAGAAAATTTATAGTGCTGATAACAAATCTACTAAAAGAGATGATACAAGAAAATAATACATAAATCAATTGCAGTCTTTTAAGCAATAGCAAACCCTTTTCAAAACAATTTAGAAAAATGTCTCATTCAAAACCCCTAAAAAAATACTTTGGAAAATATCTAACTTAGGAGATGAAAAACCTCAACAATGAAAATTATAAAATGGTGAAGGAAAACAAATCAAAGACAATCTTAATAAGTAGAAATACTTTCAATAATCTTGAAAAAAGCAAAATTAATGTTATCCCAATAGTCATACTACCTTAACCAGTGAACAGACTCAGTACAATCCCAGTAAAAATAGTCAATGACATCCTTCACAACACACACATTCTGCATAACACAGAGACTAAACATATTTCTCAAATTCATTTTGACACAGAAGTGAAATAGAACATCCAAATGTATCCTGAACCATAAGAGTGATGCTGAGATCTTCAAAATACCAGATATCCATTTATATCACAGAGCTTTAGTACAAAAAAAAAACAGCATTATATTGCACCAAAACAGACCTGAAGATGAATGGAAAAGAAAACACAGACAAACTCACATAGATAAAGTGACCTGATATGCGACAAAGGGGCAAAAAATATATGTTGAAGAAAACAGAAACACTTTAACAAGTGGTGCTATGAATACTGGATATTCATATGTGAAAAACAAAAAACTTTATCTCTATCACCCTGCATAAAAGCCAACTCCAATTGAATCAAAGACCTAGGAATTAAACCCGAAACTCTACAGTTGCTTAAAGAAAATGTGGCCCAACACCCAAACATATTGACAAACTCATCGACTTAACAAGACCTCTAAAGCACAAGAAATAAAACTAACAGTCAATAAATGAGATGAAATCAAATTTCAAAACTTCTGCACAACAAAGCCAGAGCCGATTCAGGAGACCTTTTCTGGCTCCGAGGTCGAAGTGGAGAGCTGAGCCAAACAGAACAGCCTGCGATTCCTCTGCCCTCACCTGCCAAAGACACCAGAGACTCTTCTGCCTGGGACACTTCACCCTGCCCTGCCCTCTTTCCCTTCTCCCGTTCTTCAGACATGTTTCTTGATACATTGGTTTTTGGACAAATTTTATAATAAAATTTTTATTGCAAAATTAAAAAAAAAACTTCTGCACAACAAAGGAAACAAGAATGTAAACAAAGAGCTTATCAATATGATAAAATATTTTTCATCTATTCCACAGGAAATTAATATACAGAATTTTAAAAAACTAAAAAATATTAAACCCCAATGACTAATCGAAACAGGCACAAAATCTAAACCAGACATTGTTTAAAAGAAAAAATACAAATAGTGTGTGTGTGCGTGTGTGTGTGTGTGTGTGTGTGTTTGTGTGTGTATACATATACATAAAACATATTTAGGAATCAGGGAAATGACAATCAAAACCACAAAAAAGAGAAAGTCTGTTATAATGTCCTTGCTCTTTTTCTATACTTCAATAAAACTATTAGATTCCAAAAGAACTGCATGAAGATTTCATCTCACTCCACTCAAAATATCAACTAACAAGAATATTGTGCAGAGATCCAAATATCAGAAAGAACATTTGAGGGGAAAGGAAGAATAATGTTTATTGGATTAGACATAGAAAGATAAAGAAAAAGGAGAGAATGGGAATAGGAAAAATAGTAGAATGAAACAGACATAACATTCCTATGTACTTATATGAATTATGCAACCTGTGTAACTCTACAGTATATATAGCACAAGAATGGAAAGTTATCTTCCATGTATGTATAATACGTCAAAATACACTTTACTGTGCATACACCTGAAAAAAATTTTTAAAAAGAAAAAAAGAATAATTCATGGGGAAATGTAGTGTTGGTAGGACTTCAAATTAGTACAGCCATTCTTGAAAACTGAATGAATAGCCCTTTCAAAACTTGGAATAAAACTACCATCTGACCCAGTTGTCTCATTCCTTAGTATATACCAAAATATTCAAAATCAGCATACTATAGAAACAAAGGCACATCAGTGCTTATAGCAACACAATTCATAATAACCTAATTACAGAACCAGCCATCAAACCAATCAACAGAGTAATTGATAAAGAATACATGGTGTATATACACAATGAAGTTTTACTTAGTAATTAAGAAGAATTAAATTCTGGCACTAGGTGGAAAATTGATGAAATGAGAACACAATTCTAAGTGAAATAAGCCACACTCAGGAAGCCAAAGGTCAAATATTTTCCGTCATATGTGAATACTGGACAACATAATGGAAAAGAGGTCATTCAACAGAGATATCTGTGGAAGGGGTTAAATGGAAGGCATCAGAACAGAGGGATGAACAGTATAATGAAACAAACTAAACTCTCTTTGTACATCTATGAATAAAGCATGGTGAATTTTCAATGTTCTGTATGTCTATAATGCAGTAATTTAAAAATCTATAAATAAATAGATGTTAAACCAACAGAATCCAGACTCATTGTTCTCTCTTTCACTCTTCCTCTAATTTTTCTTTTCTTTTATTTCTTCTCTTCCCCCTCATAAATAATGAACAATATGTTGTCTATGGATCAGCTCTATTTTGAAATTTCAAATCTTTGTCTCCCTAATATATTCTTCTTTACTCTTAATTACCTCTATTTTTAACTTTTTTTTACCACTGGCTAGTTTGTATAATGTCAGATCCCACCACTAATGCAATAGAAGCAGTTAAAACACTGGAAGTCATAGATAATACCAATTGTTTGAGTTTTTGATGGACAAAATTAATGATCAACTACTATCTTTAATGATAGAAATTGCTGACCCTACAATTTCTGTTTATTGTTCCAATCAATATTGTACATGTCATAATAGGAACTAAGTACTTAATTTAATTCTATATGTTATATGCATAGGTTTTTGCAGTTATTTGACTTCCCTTAATATCTTCAGCATTGGAAAATTACAGGATAACTAAAAGCTGATGGAGTAGAAACCTCATTGTTTCAGATTCATTTGAATAGGTGGGTTGAGACATAAACAAATGAAAAAAAAAAAAAAACAAGAGAAGAAAACTTCCAAAACAGAATGATTAAACAACAGACTCTACTGATACTGCAGCATAGGAAATGTCAAAAAATAAATTTAGAAAGTTCAAATGTAAGAAGATATAAGAGCTAAAAAATGAGGTAAAGATTGGAATCAGAGAGAAAATATTAGAAGTGAATGATCATGTCAAGAAAGAGATATAGGGAAGATGGCCGCTACGTACAGGGGTTGCTGAAGTGTTGAGCGTGGGGCTCTGAGCAGCGGCTTTAATCGAGATTTTAAGCAGCGTGTTAGAACTCCTTTCACCATTAATCTGTAGTGGATCACCTTGCCAAGCAGCAGAAAAAACAAGGAGATCGAAAGAGAGACGCTTTTCTGCTCAGAGCCGCGGGTGCTCTGCGCCCATCTGCTGCCTCTTTCTCTTCGCTACTGGCAGAGGAGCTGAATACGTAATCATCAGCGGATTGTAAGTACCTGACAAAGAAACCTCAGTACAACACCTTTTTTTTTTTTTTTTTTGAATATTTTCTATGCAAAGAGAGTTAGTGGTTTGGGATTGTTGGCTGGGCGGTGGTTTCGGGGCCGAAAATCCACTCCGCGGAAGCCGCCATTTGCTTCCTGCTCTGACTACATCGTCCTGCTGCCGCACCTAGAGACGGGAACTGGGCTGTGTGCCGAGTCCTATCCTCTGAAGGCGGGACCACGACTCCGAACGCAGCGGTTGCGTGTTCCCTGCTGCACCTTTGAGCAAAAACGGTTCTGGACTTGCTTGGCAGTCCCCTGCTAGGGGACCTGTGCTCCGGAGGGAGGGGCTGGAGAGCTGTGGCGGCAGCCGCTTGGACACAGGCACCTAGCCGAGGAGCGACGGAGGTCCCAGCGTCGCTGCTAAGGCCGCGGACAACCGTGGCGCCAGAGCGCGGCCCACAGCCCGCCTGCTCAGGATCACTAGGCAAAGCTGAGCTGACGTGGAGCTAAGGCGTGCAGCCGGGGCCCCTCAGAAAGCACACACTGAGCACGAATCAGTGGCATGCAAGCTCTGGTTCGCCTGCTTCTCCTGTCTCAGCACTAACGATCCCACTGAAATAACTAGTCCCACCTGAACTCACAGAGGTAAAAACCAACTGAGCACCATAGCCGGACCCAGGGAATCAGGAGGGACGTGGGACCTGCAGAGCAGAACTCACAGCTATTGCTTTCCACCAGTGCTGACAACAGAGGTCCCTTGCACCAGATACCAGGGGAGTCACTACCTGAGGGCAAACAAGTTCGCTGGGGCCCTCAGCCCCAAGCCATACAAACTTGGGGTCTGAGGGAGGCAAACAGAAAGGGTGTGGCCAGGCATCCATGAAAACAGAGCTCCCAGGAGCAGCAGACCCAGCGTGTAGCTAGTAGTGTGATAAGCGTCACAGGTGAGCGGGGCCTGGATTGAGGAACCACAAGAGAAGACTCTAAGTACTCAGGATTGGAGACCCACACAGTCTGGGAAGAAGAGCTGAGGCACAGTGATTGGTTCCTACCTATCAAGAAAAGAAGCCTGGCCCAGTGGGCATAGCTCCACCTACTGGAAGAGAAGTTAACCGAGCTCTATGACTGCATTTATTATTATTATTATTTTTCAATGATTATTATTAGTACTTTTTTAAATTTTTCTATTTTTTTATCTTTTTATTTTTTTTATTTTTATTTTTATTTTTTTATTTTTTTTTTTTTACTTTTTGATGTTGATTAGTTGTTGTTCTTTAACTTTCTTATTAATGGTTTCAATTTTTTAAATTCTTTTTATTCTATTATGGTTACTATTATCTTTTAAACTTTAATTTTCATTTTTTATTATCACTATAATTTTTTTTTGTTTTAAAGTCTTAATTTTTTGTTCTTTTCTTTCTTTCTTTTCACTTTTTTCTTCTGTCTTTTCATTTCTTTTCAATTTTCTTACTTCCCCTTTCCTGAACTCTACCTGCCTACACTCATTCTCTTTAGTGACTTCTTCCCTTCCCTTCTATTATCTCTCCTCCCAAGCATCCAATAAATTTATAAGAATAAACAATAACTCAGCAGTCAAACAGAACAAGAAGTAACATGAGCATAAAAAAGCAAGGAAGAAAAGGAGTACAAACAATGAAGGACAGCCTAAATATTCAGGAGGACTTAGAGTCATCAGAAAAATGGCCATATAAAGAACTCAAGGAACACCTTAGACAGATGGAAAAGAATCTTAAAGATCACATTGAAAGTGAATTACAGAAACAGATAAAAGAAGAAGTTAAGCATCTTTATCAGGAAATAGAGATTATTAAAAAAAATCAAAATGTAATTCTGGAAATGAAGGAAACGGTAAACCAAATTAAAAACTCTATCGAGAGTATCACCAACAGAGTGGAACAAGTAGAAGCCAGAACGTCAGATAATGAAGACAAAATATATCATCTTGAAAGGAGTCTAGCCAACTCAGATAGGCTGGTAAAAAATCACGAGAAAAACATCCAAGAGATTTGGGATAATATAAAAAAACCAAATTTGAGAGTCATCGGGATAGAAGAAGGCACAGAGATTAATACCAAGGGAATGAGTAACCTGCTGAATGAAATAATTACAGAAAACTTTCCAGAAATAAAAAAGGAAACAGATATACAAATTGTAGATGCATACAGGACACCGAGCACACAAAATCACAGTAGACCAACTCCAAGACACATTGTTATGAAGATATCCAACATACAGAACAAAGAGAAAATATTAAAAGCTACAAGAGAAAAGAGGCAGATTACATTTAGGGGTAAACCAATAAGGTTAACAACGGATTTTTTATCACAGACGCTAAAAGCGAGAAGATCCTGGAACAACATATTTCAAACACTGAAAGACAATGGTTGCCAACCAAGAATTTTGTATCCAGCAAAATTAAGCTTCAGGTACGACAACGAAATAAAAATCTTTCAGGATAAACAAAAACTAAAAGAATTCGTAGCCAGAAAACCAGCATTGCAAAGCGTCTTGAGCAAAACATTACATGAGGAAGAAATGAAAAACAATAACCAAAACCATCAGTGGGAAGTGCCTCTATAAAGCCAGAGGGCGGGGGAAAGCTAAGCTAGGAGAAACAAACTAAAAGAAGATAAATAATCAAACATGACTGGAAGTACAAACCATACATCAATAGTAACTCTAAACGTTAATGGCTTAAACTCTCCAATAAAGCGACATAGGCTGGTAACATGGATTAAAAAAACAAACCCAACAATATGCTGCCTCCAGGAGACGCATCTGATTGGAAAAGACATACACAGGCTGAAGGTGAAAGGTTGGGAAAAAATATACCACGCACACAGACCTCGCAAGCAGGCAGGTGTGGCCATCCTCATATCGAATAAAATCGACTTCAAGACTAAATTAATCAAAAGGGATAAGGAAGGGCATTATATACTGTTAAAAGGAACCATTCACCAACAAGACATAACAATCATCAATATTTATGCACCAAATAATGGGGCTGTGATGTTCATGAAAGAAATTCTCATCAAGTTCAAGAATCAAATAGACCACAATACAATAATTATGGGTGACTTCAACACACCTCTCTCACCATTGGACAGATCTTCCAAACAAAAGTTGAATAAAGAAACTATAGAACTCAATATCACAATCAACAACCTAGACTTAACTGACATATATAGAATATATCATCCAACATCAAGTGGCTATACTTTTTTTTCAACAGCACATGGATCCTTCTCAAAAATAGACCATATATTATGTCATAGGGCATCCCTCAGTAAATATACAGGGTGGAGATAATACCATGCATTTTATCTGATCATAATGCAATGAAAATGGAAATCAATGATAAAAGAAGGAAGGAAAAATCCTACATCACATGGAAAATGAACAATATGTTACTGAATGATCAATGGGTTACAGAAGACATAAAGAAGGAAATTAAAAAATTCTTAGAGATAAATGAAAACACAGACACAACATATCGGAATCTATGGGACACAATGAAAGCAGTTTTAAGAGGGAAATTCATCGCCTGGAGGTCATACCTCAAAAAAAGGAAAAACCAACAAATAAATGAGCTCACACTCCATCTCAAAGCCCTAGAAAAGGAAGAGCAAAACAACAGCAAATGTAGCAGAAGGCAAGAAATAATTAAAATCAGAGCAGAAATCAATGAAATTGAAACAAAAGAAACTATTGAAAAAATTAACAAAACTAAAAGTTGGTTCTTTGAAAAAATAAATAAGATTGACAGACCCCTAGCCATGCTAACGAAGAGAAGAAGAGAGAGAACTCAAATTACTAACATACGGGATGAAAAAGGCAATATTACAACAGACACAACAGAAATACAGAAGACAATTAGAAATTATTTTGAAAACCTATATTCCAATAAAATAGAGGATAGTGAAGACATCGATAAATTCCTTAAGTCATATGATTTGCCCAGACTGAGTCAGGAGGATACCCACAACTTAAACAGACCAATATCAATAGATGAAATAGAAGAAGCAATCAAAAGACTTCCAACCAAGAAAAGCCCAGGACCGGATGGGTATACAGCGGAGTTTTACAAAACCTTTAAAGAAGAATTAATACCAATACTTTTCAAGTTATTTCAGGAAATAGAAAAAGAGGGAGCTCTGCCAAATTCATTCTATGAGGCCAACATCACCCTGATTCCGAAACCAGACAAAGACACCTCAAAGAAAGAAAACTACAGACCAATATCCCTGATGAACTTAGATGCAAAAATCCTCAATAAAATTCTGGCGAATCGGATACAAAGGCACATCAAAAAAATTGTACACCATGATCAAGTAGGATTCATCCCTGGGATGCAAGGATGGTTCAATATACGGAAATCAATAAATGTTATTCACCACATCAATCGACTTAAAGATAAGAACCATATGATCATCTCAATAGACGCAGAAAAAGCTTTCGACAAAGTACAGCATCCCTTTATGTTCAAAACACTAGAAAAACTAGGGATAACAGGATCTTACCTCGACATTGTAAAAGCTATTTATGCCAAGCCTCAGGCTAGCATCATTCTGAATGGAGAAAAATTAGAGGCATTCGCCCTAAAATCTGGAACAAGACAGGGATGCCCTCTATCACCACTTCTATTCAATATAGTTCTCGAAACACTGGCCAGAGCAATTAGACAGACGAAAGAAATTAAAGGCATAAAAATAGGAAAAGAAGAACTTAAATTATCACTTTTTGCGGACGACATGATTCTATACCTAGAAGAACCAAAAGAGTCCACAAAAAAACTACTAGAACTAATAAATGAATTCAGCAAAGTAGCAGGATATAAAATTAACACGCATAAATCAAAGGCATTTCTGTATATCAGCGACAAAACTTCTGAAATGGAAATGAGGAAAAACACTCCATTCACAATATCCTCAAAGAAAATAAAATACTTGGGAATCAACCTAACAAAAGAGGTGAAAGATCTATACAATGAAAACTACAAAACCCTAAAGAGAGAAGTAGAAGAAGATCTTAGAAGATGGAAAAATATACCCTGTTCATGGATAGGCAGAACTAACATCATCAAAATGGCGATATTACCAAAAGTTCTCTATAGGTTTAATGCAATCCCAATCAAAATCCCAACGGCATTTCTTGTAGAAATAGATAAAGCAACCAGGAAATTCATATGGAAAAATAAAAGGCCCAGAATAGCAAAAGCAATTCTAAGCAGGAAGTGTGAATCAGGCGGTATAGCGATACCAGATTTCAAACTATATTACAGAGCAATAGTAACAAAGACAGCATGGTACTGGTACCAAAACAGACGGGTGGACCAATGGTACAGAATAGAGGACACAGAGACTAATCCACAAAGCTACAACTATCTTATATTTGATAAAGGAGCTAAAAGCATGCAATGGAGGAAGGATAGCATCTTCAACAAATGGTGCTGGGAAAACTGGAAATCCATTTGCAACAAAATGAATCTGAATCTCCTCCTCTCGCCATGCACAAAAGTTAACTCAAAGTGGATCAAGGAACTAGATATCAAAACAGAGACTCTGCGCCTGATAGAGGAAAAAGTTGGCTCCGATCTACATATTGTGGGGTCGGGTTCCAAATTCCTTAACAGGACACCTATAGCACAAGAGTTAATAACAAGAATCAACAAATGGGACTTACTTAAACTGAAAAGTTTTTTCTCAGCAAGAGAAACAATAAGAGAGGTAAATAGGGAGCCTACATCATGGGAACAAATTTTTACTCCTCACACTTCAGATAGAGCCCTAATATCCAGAGTATACAAAGAACTCAAAAAATTAAACAATAAGAAAACAAATAACCCAATCAACAAATGGGCCAAAGACCTAAATAGACACTTCTCAGAGGAGGACATACAATCAATCAACAAATATATGAAAAAATGTTCACCTTCTCTAGCAGTTAGAGAAATGCAAATCAAAACCACCCTAAGATACCATCTCACTCCAGTAAGATTGGCAGCCATTATGAACTCAAACAACAACAAGTGCTGGCGAGGATGTGGGGAAAAGGGTACTCTTGTACATTGCTGGTGGGACTGCAAACTAGTGCAGCCAATTTGGAAAGCAGTATGGAGATTCCTGGGAAAGCTGGGAATGGAACCACCATTTGACCCAGCTATTGCCCTTCTCGGACTATTCCCTGAAGACCTTAAAAGAGCTTATTACAGGGATACTGCCACATCGATGTTCATAGCGGCACAATTCACAATTGCTAGACTGTGGAACCAACCCAGATGCCCTTCAATAGATGAATGGATAAAAAAAATGTGGCATTTATACACCATGGAATATTACGCAGCACTAAAAAATGACAAAATCATGGATTTTGCAGGGAAATGGATGGCACTAGAGCAGATTATACTTAGTGAAGCTAGCCAATCCCTAAAAAACAAATACCAAATGTCTTCTTTGATATAATGAGAATAACCAGGATCAGAGCAGGGAGGAAGAGCAGGAAGGAAAGATCAACATTAAACAGATACAATAGGTGGGAGGGAAAGGGAGAGAAAAGAGAAATTGCATGGTAATGGAGGGAGATGCTCATTGTTATACTAAAGCACTCATAAGAGGTTTCGAGGGGAATGGGTAAATAAACAAGGAGAGAAGTGAAATACAGTAGATGGGGTAGAGAGACAAGATGGGAGGGGAGGGGGGGATAGTAGAGGATAGGAAAGGAAGCAGAATACAACAGATACTAATAGGGCATTATGTAAAAATGTGGATATGTAACAGATGTGATTCTGCAATCTGTATTTGGGGTAAAAATGGGAGTTCATAACCAATTTGAATCTAATGTATGAAACATGATATGTCAATAGCTTTGTAATGTTTTGAACAACCAATAAAAAAAAATAAAATAAAATAAAAAAAAAATAAAAAAATTAAAGACAAAAAAAAAAAAAAAAAAAGAAAGAGATATAGATTTTGAAGAAGGATAATTTGGAAACTCTTGAAATTGAAGAATCAATAAACCAAATTTAAAATTTAATGGAAAGCATTACCAACAGAATACATCATTTGAAAAATAGATATTGACATAATAAAGGCAATACACATAATCTTGGCAAAGAAACTTGATCATGGAGAGAAGATGTTAAGAGAATAAGAGCTGAATTTCATGAAATATGGGATAGAATTAAAAGGTAAAATCTAGAATGTATAGGGGCTCTCAGGAACTAATTAAAGAAATGCAAAATATTTTCAATAAAACAATGAGAGAAAAAATATCAAATATTGAAAACTAAATTGAAAACTCTTTTTGATTTCAGATTTGGTTTATAATCTAACACCTTAAAATATAAAAATCTTAAGTGTGCTCATCAGATTCCCTTATTTCAGGGCTCACAAAAAAATATTATTTGTTTTTTAGGGATTGGCTAGCTTCACTTAGCATAATCTGTTTTAGTGCCATCCATTTCCCTGCGAATTCCATGATTTTGTCATTTTTTAGTGCTGCATAATACTTCATGGTGTATAAATGCCACATTTTTTTAATCCATTTATCCATTGAAGGGCATCTGGGTTGGTTCCACAGTCTAGCTATTGTGAATTGTGCTGCTGTAAACATTGATGTCGCAGTATCCCTGTAGTACGCTCTTTTAATGTCTTCAGGGAATAGTCCGAGAAGGGCAATAGCTGGGTCAAATGGTGGTTTCATTCCCAGCTTTTCCAGGAATCTCCATATTCTTTGATATAATGAGAGCAACTAAGAATAGAGCAGGAAGGAAGAGCAGGAAGAAAATATTAACATTAAACAGAGACACGAGGTGGGAGGGAAAGGGAGAGAAAAGGGGAATTGCATGGAAATGGAAAGAGAACCTCATTGTTATAAAAAACTACATATAATAGGTTGGAAGGGGAATTGGAAAAAAAACAAGGAGAGAAACGAATTACAGTAGATGGGATAGAGAGAAAAGATAAGGGGGAGAGGGGATAGTAGAGGATAGGAAAGATAGCAGAATACAACAGTTACTAGTATGGCATTATGTAAAAATGTGTATGTGTAACCGATGTGATTCTGGTCTGTATTTGGGGTAAAAATGGGATTTCATAAATCACTTGAAACTAATGTTTGAAATATGATATGTCAAGAGCTTTGTAATGTTTTTAACAACCAATAAAAAATACTATTTGACTAAACTTTTTTGAGAAAATTGAATTATAAATTTTGCGAATGCATATGAATTTATTGGATACATTCAGCACTCCAGCATTGAAAAATAATTTAAATAATACATATTTTACAAAAATATTGCAACTTGAAAACCCAAAAGGTTTAGGATATTTAAACAATACCACAATACTATAAATGCTATTATTTGTAGTTACTCAAGGGTCATAAGATAAAAGTGGCTGAAGTGTATTCAAGCTTTCCTGTAAAATAAATGTTATGTTACAATGTAGCTCACATTTAAGAAATAATACTTGAATGAAAGTCACATTATAATATGAATAGCCTAGTATCAACTTTTTTATTAAAAAAATCTTTTTTTTTGAGTGATGTCTGAAATTTTTCAGAATATAAAGCTACAGATCTCACTTATCACAAATATTGACACACAAAGATTATGATTCAATGATCCCATTAAAACATTGCATAAACCAGTTATGAAATTGAGGTATTCCAGGAATACACAGTTTTATTTAAAGAGGTAAAAAAGGCCATTTCCATTAACTTGCTGTCAACCCCATGCCAAACCCACCAAGACAAACATAATTCATGACTACTTTCTTAGGAGGAAGGGTGGATATGCTTCCAATATTATAGGTGTTCTTTAGGGAGAGACAGATTTCAGAGGAAATGATTTGTCTCACTTGTCTCAAGGCAAGGAAATTTTGGAAATTGAGGAAATTTCTTACTTTCAATACCTGAGTTTAGCTGAGAACAAGAGAGAGCTCAAAAAGATTGTCTAAGCATCAGACTCTATCATACAGCAATGTGACACCAGGAGGAGGAAGATAGTACAAGACTTTCTTAAAGAAACCAGCAAACCTAATTCAGAAATAATTTTTCAAGTCCAGAAAAGAACCACTCCCATAAAAGATCCAAGGGGCTTCCAAAATTTCTGGCTAATTTGTGAAATTTGTTACCGATACAAAACTGATTCACAAATTCTGGAAGACATAGCTGTTTCTTCAAATGCAAAAACAAAACAAAAAATTATAACAGAAATAACAAGACACATGAAGAAATACAGAGACACAAATAAATCAAATAAATGAGATAACTCTACAAAGACCAATTCTAATACTTTGAAGGTCTATGAATAATTTCATGAAATGAAAAAATAGTACTTGTAAAAATACCTACATGTGTTATGAGTAAACAGCAGAAAACTACACAAAAGGCCTGGGATTCTGGCTCATTGGTAGAGCACTCACCTAGCACACACAAAGTCCTTGGTTCAATCCTCAGCATCACATAGAAAAATGAAATAAAGATACTGTGTCCAACTACAACTAAAAAATAAATATTAAAAAATGACACAAAATTAGGAAAATGCATGTAAAGTGTAAAAATGCCAACATGACAATATTTAAATAAAACAACCATGAAATAAAATATTTTTTTGAAATTACTGATTGAAATGAAAATAAAATTAAAAATATAAAATTTTAAATGTGAATAAAAATTTTTGATGGGTTGGGGTTGTGGCTCAGCAGAAGCACACTTGCCTGGCCAGTGTGAGGCACTGGGTTTGATTCCCATCACTTCATATGAATAAATAAATAAAAGTCTGTTCAATTCTCAGCACCATATATTAATAAATAAATAAAGTCTATCAGCAACTAAAAAATAAATAAATAAATAAATAAATAAAATGAAAATAAAAACTTTGAATACAAGAAGTGAAGAGTGATTTATCTCCTAAGATGGAGCTTTCAGAAAAACATCAGCAAATTTTTTGGAAGAAAACTTTAGGTCAGATATGATGTATTAATTTTTCAAAGAAAAAGGATGCACACACACAAACTAAAAACAATTTAACAACTGGGAAGAGAGCACCAGCAATAATTTCCTTTAAAAATTAATAAAAAAATAACAACTTTTTGGCAAAAAAAAATAAAAGCTGAAAGAGTTAATTACCACTAGACTTCCTTTTTGGAATTTCTACAGGCAGTCTTTCAAGTGGAAACAAAAGAATGGTATAACAAAGAAAGCAAATGATCATATAAACATTCTAGGAAAGGAAAATATGCAAATACTGATTTTTTTTTTATTTATCAGAAAACATTATTATATTTCTCATAACTGACAGCATAAAATATGTTAATTTGAATACAAAACCTATATAAAATTATTTCTCCTTTTTAAAAGTTTTTTTCTTTTTACATACACATGACCGTAGGATTCATTTTAACTTATTATGCATATATGGAGTAAAAACCATTCCAATTTTTATTCCATTCTTGCGCAGGTATACTGCTCATGTGTTCATATGCACACTCAAAAATCATGTGAAATTTATTCTACTCTTTTTCTTCTTCCCACACCTCCTTTCATTCCCTTTTGTCCAATTAAGTGAACTCCTATACTTTCCCTCCCTTGTTATGGGTTAGCATCCACATCTCAGAGAGAACATTTGGCCTTTGGTATTTTTGAGACTGGTTTATATCACTTAGCATGACAGCTTAAGTCCCATCAATTAACAAGCAAATGCCATATGTTCATTCTCCTTGAGACTGAGTAATATTCCATTGTGTATATATACCATACTTTCTTAATCAATTCATCTGTTGAAGAGTACCTAGGTTGTTCCAACTATGTGAATTGTTAATATTACTCTATTACACACTTAAAATGGCTAAGATGTTATTTCAAAAAAAATTACTATTTCTTTTCTTTAAGTATCATTTAAGAAAATTTATTTCTAACTGAAAATTATAGATTTAAAATACCAGCATATTTTAATACAAAACAACTATTTACATATCTAACTTAAGAATGTTCAAATGGCATTACAAAATAGGATACTTAATAGTGCTTGGGACTGTAAAATAAAATATGCAATAAGCCTGTCACTCTTGTAAGTTGTTTATTTTAAATTATAATTAGAACAAAATTAATCTGTCAGTCTATAATAATGGCTAAGATGGTAAAATCCATTATGTTTTTATACTTGCAGTATAAAAACATAATGGATTTTACATAAGGGAATTAATGTTGCCCCTTAAACAATATGCTTGAAAGACTTATATATAAGATAATGGGAACAGAGGGACCTGTGAGAACAGAAGCAGATTGGAGTGAGGCAGCTTCAAGCTGACAACAATTGAAGAGGATTAATGGTTATCACCAAAGCTAGAAAGAGAAATGGATGGATTTTATCCAGAGTCTCAGAAAAAGCACAGCCTTGCTTACACCTTGAATTCAGATTCTGTCAGCTAGAATTTTGAGAGAATAAATGTCTGTTGTTAGCTACACAGTTTGTAGTATTTTGTTATGTAACTTCCAGGAAACTTACAGAGCCCCATTTAGGGCTGCTCTGTCACATAACTCTTAACAACACATGGGCAGAAATAATAAATAAACTATAAAGAAATTACAAATTGAAAAAATAATTTTGGATTTTAAAAAAATAACATTTACCTACTATTACTACTACTACTAGAAACACTTTTAGTTACTGCCAAGAGTTACCATGGAATCTGAATAGAATAAGTATGTAATTAGATATTGTGAAAAATTTAGCTAGTATGGTGTGGATTTAGGTATTTTCATTGTTATTTTGGACTCATGTGCAAAAATAAAAAGAGCTCAAATATTCGAAAATATATACAGATATGAATTTGAATTCTAATTTTACTACTTTGCTATTTTTTAAAATATTTATTTTATTAGGTGTAGATGGACACAACACAATGCCTTTATTTTTATGTTGTACTGAGGATCGAACCGGGTCCTGTCCATGCTAGGCGAGCGCTCTACTGCTTAGCCAAAATCCCAGTCCCAACCTTGTCATTTTGTAACACAACAGGTAGTTTTTAAATTAATTTAGAAATCATAGTTTTCTTTATTTCTATTAGTTTATGCTGTATTGACATACATCCATTTTAGCTTAAAGATTTAAAATTTAGTGTAAGGAAATCTGAAAAAACTCCCTAGATACTTCTGTTCTAGAACATCAAAACATTGCTTTATATTGTGTATATATATATACATACATACAAACATATATATATATATATATATATATATATACACTAAAATATTTACATATCATTATATGTATTTAATGTGTACATAATTCACAGTGTTCTTTGAAAATTGCACATTATACATTGTAAGTTAACAAAAAAGTATCTTTTATTACTTTTCACAAAAATTCACTTTTTCTTATAGATGCACATCTGAAAATAAGATGAAAGTAGGTATAAATATGCACTTTTGTTTTAAAATGCCATTTTTAGGGAAAAATATAAACTAGACTGATCTCTTATTGATATTGAATTAGCATAATATTTATAAAACATGTTTTAAGGATTATACAAAGTTTACTGAAGTTTTCACTGTGATGAGACTGGAGTAATATTTCTACAAAATAGTTGAAATTCTAATGTTATATTTATTGTAGGAAAATTATATATTAAATACATTTCTAATGATGGCAGATAAAAAACTACATAAAAATTACTGTCATCCTTAATTAAATGTACATTCATTCTGAACTTTATTGAGATGCTTATGCAATTCTACTAAAAAAAAGGTGATAATGTCACAGAGAAGAATTTACCTACAGTTTGTTCTTTTGCAGCAAGTTGCTTAATTTCATGCTGTAATAACTTGAACACCAATGTGTTCTACTGTTTAACTTACAATGCAGGTGCTCATCCATAAGATGTTACACGTTTTTTTCTGTAAATTCTGGCAATATTTTTAGAAATGAAGTTAGTAGTATAAAAATTTCAAGTAATACAATTAATTTATTACATTTATTTTCAAAGATTAGAAATTTTTTAGTTATCCGTTTTTATTCTCACATAATAGACCTGCTACCTTGTGTCCACACTATAATGATTTACTATAGTATAATGATACAGTTAAATATTTTGTAGAACTACTCCTTTTTATTTTCCAGATATCTCTATTATGAATAGTTATACTTTATGCACACTTTTTCATCCTATAAAAATGTTTTTGTTAAATTTAAATATTTAAGTATTATCCTTTATAGCTTAAATTTATAACTTATTTTTTAATTAAAAATATCCTGAGTGTTTATTTTTTTCTCAAAAACAATAACAGTGCTATTTATTTCAGTTTAGGGTTGTAACATTTTTTCAAATACCTTAGACCACTTTATCAAATTATTCTCAGAAATACTGATACAGATATTTTTTAAATTTTTATTTTTACCTTATATCTGACTACTGATACTGAGGATTTATAGTATACTATTCTCTTAACAAAGATATGCAACATGATTTTTTTTATTTTTAGTATTTATTTTCAGTGCATAAAAGCATGTAAAGTTCTATGTTGCAAGAAGGACAAAATAACTGACAGATTAGATTCTTTATTAAGTCTCAATAACAAAAAGAATATGATACAACTAAAACATGATTTATATTACTTCTTCCAGTCTATTCAGCAGTTAAAATTGGAAGACAATCACCCATATTGAAGGATAACTGGAAGGACAAAATTAGAGAACCTCTATATGTTTAGCTTATCAACTAACAAAAAGAATTCATTATCATTATATTTATGTTAGTTTCTTTTTTGTTTTTATTTTTATCCTAAAGGTACATCTGAAGTAAAGTGACAAGAGTGAATATTTTTAGAAAGAAATTTCTGATGTAAGTGAAAATAATAGAAAAATCTACAGAAGAAAGTTGTCATGAAGACAACTAGGGGAGGGGCTCTTAGTAATAAGATTTAAAATAGCTGCAGTTGAATGTTTCCCGAGAATGTCACCCAAGAGTGAACAATGCATAAAATTCTTCAAACATCTGTGTGGAAAAGGAACCATTCATCACCAACTGATTTATGACAAACCATACCCAGAAAGATTAGCTGTCACTATTTAGATCACAGAGAATTAATGATACTGTCTGGGATTAAATCTCTCTGATACTACAGCACTGTTGTGATATGATGACAAAGGACCTAAAGATAGATGACAGTGGCAAGAGTCGCTGCTATTTTTGTCTGGCACTGTGTACATGGTAGTTTGTTTCCACGTCATTTATTTAAAACTAATGAAAATTATAAACAAGCTATTATATTTATTGCTACCTTTTAGATAGAGAAATAGGAACAGAAAAAAAGTAAATTGCCTCAGTTCCCAAATAGCAAATGGTTCAAATCTTGATGACTTGTCATGACAGAACATGCATCTTGCAGTCCTTTGTAGAGGACAAGTTGACTTTTTCCTCCCTTGTCATATAAAAAGAAATAATATCAAATTGCCTTTTCAATCTCCAATCAAACATGTTCATAAATAAATGGATAAACATATAGATAGACTCAGATCAATCAGAGAAAGAGAGAGAAAAATAAACATTTTTCAAAGTCCTTGTTATTATTTTCATAGTTCATTATTTGCCACTCACACCCCAGCTTCATTAAGCCTCCATATTAGGATTCTTAAGCCATATTTATGATTAAATGTTTTATATCAACAATGAATGGTGGCCAAAGCATGCCCAATATACATTAGATATAACTAGCTGACAAATAATTATTAACAAAAAGAAATATAAATAACTAAAGTAATATACCAAGTTTTAAGTAATTTAAAATTATCAAAATAAGTCTCATAAGTCATAAATATTATGATTAGGACAAAATAACCTTATCTTTTTGTTTGTTTTATCTAAATAAAAAAACAACCTTTAATGTGTTATCTTATAAAATACCCATTCATTTCACGAAATTTTTATCAACTAATTGGTTCTTTTTTTCATTTATTTTTATTTATTTATTTTCTAACACTGGAGACTGAACCCAGAGATGCACTACCACTGAGCAAGATCCCCAATATTTTATTTCAGTGAAGCAGATGAAACCATTTTTGAGAAAGGATTTCACAGAGTTGCCAAGGCTGCCCTTGAACTTGCAATCCTCCTGTTTAATTGTCATGATGTCATATATTTTCAAATTAATGTTATACTCTGGTATGTATATAACTCCGTATTACAACAAGTACTGTGATTAAGACCTTTAAAAATTTCAACATTGAAATATAGAGATATTACCTCCCTTTACATGTATTCTAATAAAATGAAAAAAATCGCAACAATATAAAAAACATACAAAGAGTTGAAATCATTTGTCTCAAACTTTAAAGATCATGTAACATACTGGAGAATACATTATAAATTTTCTAAACAATTTACTTAGGTAGCTATAGTATATGAGAAAAGGAGGTGGTGATAGTTTATACTTTGCAAAGAGTGAAAAAACTGTTAAAACTAAAAAAAGAAAAACAAAATGGAAACATAGCTGTTATTTTGGACTTCTCAAATGCATTTAATATTGATGATCTTCCTAAATAATTAGTCTCACTGTGTACTGAAATTATCTGATCAATATCTAATATTAAAAGATCAATTACAAAATAAAAAATGTACCAGCAGATAATACTTTTTCAATTTCCATTTTTCTGTTTATTATCAGATATTTTATTTTTCTGTTTATAAACTATTTATATCAGATACCTCATTTTTAAGTACAAATTTTATAGCAAAATTATACCAGAGTTTCCATACAAATACAAATATATTTACGTAACATAAAAAGTCTTTCTGTCTTTCTCTCTCCCCCCCCCCTTTCTCTCTCTCTCTCTCTCTCTCTCTCTCTCTCTCTCTCTCTCTCTCTATACACAAACACACACACACACACATACACACACACAGTCATACACGTTTATGCACGCAAACATACACACACACAGAGAAATATTTAGAAAATTCTGCTTTAGCTGGAAAACATTATTAATAAGAAATAAAGGGATTTTTTATAAGATGTATTGAATAACATAATTTGTGTTAGGAAACAAAGGGAAAAATGCCAAAATATGATAATTTAAAAATTTGATGCTCAATGGTGAACATAGATTATTATGTGTTTAATGGAATTGTTTTACTTTTCTTCATTTTTTTATCACCTTTGTAGAATATTTTTGTTTATGTGGTTCATAAATACATAACTTAAAAAAAATTGTTGGGGCTGGGGATGTGGCTCAAGGGGTAGTGTGCTCGCCTGGCATGCGTGTGGCCCGGGTTTGATCCTCAGCACCACATACCAACAAAGATGTTGTGTCCGCCGAGAACTAAAAAATAAATATTAAAAACATCCTCTCTCTCTCCTCTCTCACTCTCCCTAAAAAAAGAAAAAGAAAAAGAAAAAGTGTTGATGAAATAAAAATTGATTATTCATGTCAAAATATTTTTACATATTAAATGTAAATCTTGAGGATTCTGTGATGAAAGTTAAGCAGAATACCTCAATAAGTTAATACATTATGTCTACTAGAAATTCTTACAATGTCAGCAAAAAGGAAAAGATTAACAACAAGAATTTTATTTAAATAATTCAGCAATAGTGATGTGTGACTTTTCTTAACTTTAGCACCAATTAAAAGCCAAATATTTTCAGACCTTACATGGATATATATACTGCCTAGATAATAATGCATGTGCTCATTTACTTGCTGACAGGGTTGATTATTTGTCTTAAGTGCTAGAAAAATAGACATTTTAATTATTAGTAAATCTTAATTTATATCATCATTATTGATATTATTTTTGAATAATCTCAAATTATTCTTTATTCATGACTCATGTGGCCATTTTATTTATTCTTGCATCTCAATATATAAATTCAATGGTATCTCTGAAATTCTCCATTTTTATAATATAGTCTGTGGCTGGGGTTATAGCTCAGTTGGTAGGGTGCTTTCCTCACATGCACAAGGCCCTAGATTCAATCCCTTGGGATACAAAGGTAAAATTCAGGTACTATTAACAAATATGGTAAAGTAAAAATGACACATCAATTTTATAATAACACAGTAAACACTTAAAATTAAGTATACTGGAATAAACTATGTAAATTATTGAGAAAGTCAAAGATATTGTTGCATAAAAATTTAGTAAAGTTCCAGACAGAAACTGTCATTCTGTGTTTGAGAAACAGTTGTAAAAACTTTTTATTTACATGAAAGTATTTAGAACAGTGAGATAATGGTTTGGCTAGGTAGATATTTTCATACTTGGAAAGCCATAATATTAGGGAAATATTGGGATAAATGTGGTAGGCAAGACACAAAAAATATTTTTGAGGAGTGTGATGGTTGAAATGTAGTTAGTTTAGTTATTATAGAAGAAAGTATGGAGAGTCCTCTAAAAACTAAAAATAGAGCTGCCACATAATCTTGAAATTCGACTATTGGGAATGAATACAAAAAGGAATGAAATGAGCATGGCAAAGAAACACCTGCACTACCCTACTGATTGCAACACTGTTCATAATAGCCAGGAAATGAAAACAACAGATGTGCCCATAAACTGACAAATGGATAAAGAAAATGTGATATATACAAAGAAATATTATTTGACCACAAAATTAAAAGAAGTCCTGTCATACACAACAACAGAGATAAACATGGAGGACATTAAGTTAAATAAAATAATCCAGGCACAGAAAAACAAATATTACCTGATTCCACTTATATGTGAATTCTACAAAAGTCAATCTCATAGATGTTGAAAGAATAGTTGTTACCAGAAGCTGGGAAGAGTGTAGAGGGTGGAAGGATGGAGAGAGATTGATAAACCAGAACACCATTACAGTTAGGATGAATAAGTTATTATGTTCTATGGCAGAGGCGGGTGAATACAACATTGAATAACTGTAACTAGATAGAAAGGAGGATATTTAAAATATATTTATAATAAAAAATTATGAGTTGAGACAGATATTACCCAGGAATCAAAGTAATTAATATGTACGTATGAGGTGTTAAACAATATAAATCTTCAAGAGAAGAAATATTGCCTGGGACGTCAGAATAAATGAGAAGAAAAGCCAGGTACTGTGGTGCACACCTGTAATGTCCATGAGTTTAGAGACTGAGATAGGAGGATGTCCTCTATGGAAGAATACAGATGATTTGGATAAGGCAGAGGGGAGTGAAGGGACTAAAAGAGGGTAAGAGGGTAGGAAAAATAGTTAAATAAATTAGACATTATTAACCTATATACATATATTATTACATGACCAGTGTGAATCTACATCATGTACAACCAAAATAATGAGAAATTATATTCCATTTTTGTATGTCAAAATACATTTTATTCTCCATTATAACTCATATGAACAAATAAAACAATCAAGTATGCATCCCTTTTCTCCAATAATGCCATCATCATTCTAAACCAAACCACTAGCCTGGGCTTGGAGGCCCTGGGATACGTCACAGAAATGCTGTGGAAAACCAAAATTTACACATTTAGTTTCCTCATGAGAGCCCTCATTTACATTTTCAGGTATTCTAAAACGATGAAATGAACTTATACAAATATAATCAACACTCAGAAAGGTATTCTACATAATTGAAAATCAAAAGTGACAGGATTTCAAAGCATACACACACACACACACACACACACACACACACACACCAACACACACATATATGTCGAGGTGTAGCCACAACCCCAGCCCAGGATTCAGGGCTACATATTTTAATGGAAATGTGTAAGCTTGGTTGCATCTGCTACACTTAAAAATACTTCTAAGAAATGATACTCCTCATATATTCTCAATCCTAATGTGAAATCCCAAAAGTAAAAAAAAAATAAATTGTAATAGTGCTGGTTAATGTTAATATTCTTAATTGCCTACAGAGAGGGAGGAAGAGCAGGAAGACAAGATCAACATTAAACAGATTCATTAGGTGGGAGGGAAAGAGAGAGAAAAGGGAAATTGCATGGTAATGAAGAAAGACCCTCATTGTTATACAATTTTACACAAAAGAGGTTGTGAGAGGAATGGGAAAATAAACAAAGAGAGAAATGAATTACAGTAGATGTTGTAGAGAGAGAAGATGGGAGGGGAGGAGAGGGGGGATAGTAGAGGATAGGAAAGGTAGCATAATGCAAAAGTTACTAATATGGCATTAGGTAAAAATGTGGATGTGTAACCAATGTGATTCTGCAATCTGTATTTGGGGTAAAATTGGGAGTTCATAACTAACTTGAATATGTCAAGAGCTCTGCAATGTTTTAAACAACAAATTAGAAAACTGATAATTAAATTTCCATGAAGCTTGAGTAACACACACAGGACAAAATACACATCAAACTATTTCAGAATGAATATACCCTTTGACCAGCAAAAAGGGAAATGCCAATGGATGAGCAATTGTACTCACTGGGAAATAGTGAACTAAAAAGCAAAGTAAATAAGGACTTACAAAAATGGTTTTCATAAAAATTATTCATTTAAAATATGAAAGTTATTGATATATAAACAATGAATCATTACAAATCACCTAATTGTAATAAAATATAAGGTAAAATAAAACACATAAATAATATGTACGGAATGTAGAGATTAGACTTATACTAAAAACTTGCAATTTACTCTTTTGAGAAGACAAACAAAAGAAAACACTGGCAGATAAAATTGAGAACACAGCTTTTAAAGTGATACACCTTATGTACAGCTTTAAAAATGATACATGTGTACTCCCATTTAAACCAGGTGTTCCACTTTCTCCCTTTAACATCCTCCCATTCTGGCCAGTCCCCAACAAAAGTTTCCTTTCACACTTACTCCTGCAACAAGGTTCCAATACTTAAGCCAGATACCGGCCCTAAAACCTCCACCACACAAACTCAGCTGCCTCCAGGAGCACCCAGAAACAGCACTCAAGTGCCTCTGCCCCACTGCCCTGCAACCTCTGCCACACCCACTCAGCTCCAGCCAAGAGCACCCAGTAACAGCACACTAACTCCTATGCCCCACTTCCTCACCTCAACAGGCCTTAGCACTAGTTCCCCCTCCAGGCACTCCCTCTCAGCAGGCACCTCTACCCCACCTACCTGCCAGTCCCTCTGCACCTCTCCAGCAAGTGTTTCACCCCCAGAGGTCTCACCCACGACGTGTGTCTGCTCCAGTCATCACCTTGCAGCCACAGGCACTGAGTGCCCCCTCCCCACAAACTAACCCACCTAGTTTCTGGTCCCAGAACACCTGTCCTGCAAAGATCCAAGCCCCCACAGGCCTCAGAAAGATGCCCCTCTCAAGGAACCACCTCAGAGGGGCCAGCACAGTATGCCCACTCTACACACACTACCAAACCCAGCTGTAATCATCCAGCTCCAGTCCCCAATGCCTCTCCAGCCAGGGCTGAGCCCCCCACCCAGGGGGCTCACCTCAACAGGCCTTAAAATAACAGCCTCCCAGAGACAGGCACACTTTGCCCCGTCACCACACATTATCCACTGAACTCCTTTACCACCCAGCTCTGGTGCTCTAAAACCTCTCCTCCCAGAGCCATATGCCACATGCCACTGGGGACACTGGAGTCCTCCCTACCTGAGACTGTCCTCATAAGTCAACAAAGACCAACAGGAGGTGGTGGTGAGGGCCATACTGCCCCTGTGAAGGGCCCAACATCCTCACCAATGAATGAGAAAGAACGGCAAGGACACCTTCCCAGAGGGTGACATAGTCTAGGGGCAAGACTGGAGCAGCCCAGGCAGCCATCAGTAGAAAGGATCTCTGTGATTTGAAGGCCCCAGATTCTCCACAATCTACAGTACACTTTTAGGCTACTCAAAAATCCACTATGCAGACGCAGTTTGGGAAAGTCCCTGCATGAATTAGTGAATGTGTGTAAACTGCATGCACATGTGTGTCAAGGGCGGGGCTATGTGCAGGGATGTTCCTAGGCCCTACCTCACAGTTATAGAAAAAGTTCAGCCCTCCCAAGGTACTACATCACCAAGCTCTGGTCCCCTAAGACCTCTCCAGCCAGGGTTGTGTTCCTACAAGCCTCAGGATGACTGCTCCCGCCAGCTACCCCCTAGCAAGTACAGGCACAGTGCACCCCACCCCACAAAAGTTTCTTCCCCACCAACCTCTACCCCATTCCACTCTGGTCTCCCAATAACTCTCCAGCCAGGACTGCACCCCCACAGGCCTCAGCACAAGCACCCACTCTAGGCATTGCATTGCAGTGACAAGCACAGCAAGTACCCTCCCCATGTACTACCCCATCCAGTTTCTGGTGTCCTAACACCTCTCCAGTGAGGTCCTTGTTCCTACAGGCCTCAGCAAGAGCGCCCTTTCCAGGCATCTCCTCACAGGTACAAACACAGTGTGCCCCCTCCCCACCAACTATCTCACCCAGCTCTGTTCCCCTTAAGCCTCTTCAGCCAGGGTGGTGCCCCCAAAGGCCTCAGCATGAGCTTCCTCTCCAGGCACCACTTTAAAGAAACAGCGTGCCCCCTCCACACACACTACCACACCTAGAACCTACCCCATCCAGTCTGGTTCCCAAACACCTCATCAGCCAGGGCCATATGCGCCACATTGCTGAGGACACTGGAAGTCTTCCTACCTAAGCTCTGCTCTCAGGTTCAGTAGGAAGGATCCCAGGTACTTGAGGAGCATGCTTCTCCACTGTCTACTGGCCACTTCTGGATGGCTGGAAACTCAGAGCACAGAAACAGTTTGCAATATGCCCACGCAAACTTGTGTGCTTCATGCATTCACCTGTGTGTTGAGGATGGAAAATTGCCCAGGAATGTTACCAGGTAATGCCTAGTGGCAACAGGCACAGTGCGCCTCCTCTCCAGACACTACTCCACCCAGCTAAGGTCCCTTAAGATCTCCAGCCAGGACCCTTACCCAAAAG
Organism: Ictidomys tridecemlineatus; assembly: GCF_052094955.1. NCBI lineage: Eukaryota > Metazoa > Chordata > Mammalia > Rodentia > Sciuridae > Ictidomys > Ictidomys tridecemlineatus. The sequence goes on from NC_135494.1 coordinate 27,293,571, forward strand.
TCTCAGCATGGTCACCCCTTCAGTCACTGCATTTTAGGGACAGCACAGGGCATCCCCTCCACTGCACTATCTCAGCCAGCTCCTACCCCACAGAGCTCCTACCTCACCCACCTCCTACCCCTCCCACCTCCTACCTCACCCTGCTCCTGGTTCCCTAAGAACTATCGAGCAAGGTTCCTATACCAAAAAGGACTCAGCAGGGTCGGCACATCCATGAACCTCCTTACAGGGAGAGAGACACACTTTGCCTTTTCCCCATGCATTGCTTACACAGCTCTGGTCCCATGATGCTGCTCCAGCCAGTGCTGCATCCCACAAACTGCTGGACACACTGGTGCCCTCCCTACCTGAGGCTCTCCACTGGGTTCCACAATGTCCAACAGGAGCACAGTGGTGAGCACAAGGCTGCCTTTGTGGGAAGCCTCACATCCTCACCAGGAACTGCAAATGGAAAGCCAGAAGGGACTTCATCCCAGAGGGCAACAAATCTTTTTGGCCAGGAGCAGAGCAGGCCAGGCAGTGTTCGAAAAAGAGGTCCTCAGCTACGTGAAGACATGTGCTTCTCCACCATCTGCCTGAAACTTCTAGGCCTCAGGAAACTCACGCACAGAAGTAGTTCGCTGTGCGTCTATGCGTGTGTGCATCCATGCGTGGGTGCATCTGTGGGTGCATGTGTCCCAGTCCAAATAAGCCCCTTTCCAGGCTCTGAGAAAGAGCCTGGCAGCATCTCTCGACCTGGGAGGCCTTGGACCAGCTCCTCCAGCTCCCTGGAACTAACCTGTCCCACAGGCATGGAGTTCAGCCTTTCCCTGAAAACTGGCAGCTTGTCTCAGGAGGCTGAGCATTCCCCTAACCCAACACTCCCCTTATGATTGCCTCAGGAGCAGGCCACCACACGGAAGTTTGCCCTGGGGTACCGTGGGGGCTATGCGGGGGTGGCGGGCTACAGTACATTTGCCTTTGGTGGGGATGGAGGGGGCATGCTAGGACAGGGTACCTTGTGGGCCAGGATGGCATGGGCCGTATCCCAGTCCTCTGAGGAGCAGGACGAGGCTGCATTGGGAAGCCCTGGACACCAGGCCGAATTGGGGCCAGTGCCTGAGACCAGAGGGCCTACCCTGAGGGCTTCCCCAGAGCTGACCTCGTGGGAGCAAGATGGACAGTTGTCCCTGGTGCAGATCCGGGACCTGTCAGGGGATACAGAGGCTGCCGACACTGTGTCCTTAGGCATTTCATAGGTGGATCCTGCCTACCTCAACCTCTCTGACCTGTATGACATCAAGTATCTCTCATTTGAGTTCATGATCTTCAGAAGCGTCCCCAAGCCCTGGGAGCAGCCAGAGCCACCCTCTCTTGAGGCTGCCTGGCCCTGGCCAGAGGAGCTGGGCCTTCGAGCTGGCCTGGAGATCATAGAGGAGCCGGAGGATCTGGAGGCTCTGCTGGGGGAGGATGCGGCCAGCAGAAAGTGCAAGTGGTCCCCCTCCTGTGGGCTATTCCAGATCCCTGAAAAGTGTCTGCCACTGGAGGAAACCCTGGAACTTGGGCTGCACCAGAGGGTGAAGGCATCCATGGCTCACATCTCCTGGATCCTCAAGGGTAGGCCGGAAGGTGACCTCCTCCTTGTCCTATCCCCTGTCACATCCCTGCCCCTTAGTATCACTCACCCTTTTGTACTCAGGGTCCTGCTGGGCACCCCCTCTGGTGCTGTTGCCCCTACTTCCCAACTGCACCCACAGCTCTACCTGAGTCCTGGGGGCACCTCTGCTGACCTGAACCTGCCTTACTGGGCATGTGACACCATTCTGGAGAAAGCTGTAGGTAGGGCACCTGGAGAGAGGGCAGCCTCTGCCACTGTAGACCCTCTGACCAAGATGTCTTATGGCTCCACCCTCAGTGACCTCAGACCTTCTGAGCCCAGGCCTGTGGTCCCAGATTTTTCTGACTCCAGGTCTCCCCTGATCTCAAAGTAACTCGACCCTAGGCACAGCTGACCCCAGCTTCCCTGACCCCTGAGCTGCCTGGAATTCCAAACTGCAGAGCAGCCTCTGTGACCCCCACCCTCCTGACCCCAGCCTGACCCCAGCCCAAAGCAACCCTTTCTTGCACTGTAGGCCTTAGAGCCCCCAACAGCACTCTGCTCAGGAAGGTGGGAAGCAGGTCTACCTTGTCTTCACACCCCAGTCTCTGAGACCTGGGCCTGCCGGAAGAACAGGCAGTGTGAGAAAGCTTGTGCTGCCCGAGGACAGACCTCCCTACTGAGGCCCTTCCCCCTCATCCTGCAGGCCTGGAGGAGCCCCCCAGCAAGAAGGAAGGCCTGGCTTCCTTATGGCTGTCAGGTCTGAAGGGCAGGGACCAAGGTGAGCAGGCCCCACAGTCTCAGGGTCCTTTCCCAACCGCCATGGTGCCTACACCAGAGGGGCAAGCCCCCACCCATCTATGGGGCTTAAGCCCAGAGGCAGGCTGGGCATGGGGGCTGAACAATCTTGGAGACCTTCCAGGAGGAGGCAGTGTTACTTCCTGCCCACACTATCTGGCCTGGACTTCCCTCTGAAGGCTCTTCCTGCCTCCTCCTCAGCACCAACCTTCTTGAGGAAGCTCTCAGATGAGACCATGGTCATGGGTCAGTCAGTGACACTGGCTTGCCAGGTTTTAGCCCAGCCAGCTGTCCAGGCCACTTGGAGATAAAGTAAGGGGTTGGGATACAAGCAGGGCAGCAGGGGCCCTCACTGTATAGGGGAAACTCATACCAGCTCTGTGCTGTCACAGATGGGGACCTCCTAAAAAGCAATGGCCACCTCCTTATCTACTCCACCTTGAAGAACTTCCAGCTGCTGACCATCCTGGTGGTGACTTCTGAGGACCTGGGCATGTATACCTGCAGTGTGAGCAACCCTCTTGGCACAGCAACCACCACGGGCGTAGTCCGGAAGGCAGATGGGTGCGCTCTGCTAGAAATCCCTGCCAGGCAAGGAAGGCAGGGCTGGGGGTGCTGAGCCTCGTTGCGTGAGCTGGACTGGGCCACTCCCTCAGCTGTGAAGCTGTGGAATTTGGGGTTCAGGAGGTGACCACAGGTGCGTCCGAGTTACCGAGCAATCCAGTCCTCATGGGCCGGGCATTGCATGTGGCTTCTGTGGGTGCCTTCTGGACTTTCCAGGATCTTCAGGGGTTGACAGGAGGCAGGAGACTGACAGGAGACAGATGGAAGGCAGGGGTGGGGGAGCAGTGTGCCCAAAAAGAAGGAGAGCTGTGTGGCAGTGTTCCAGCCTGCTGTGCACCCTACTTCCAGGAGCTGGCCCCAGGCCTCTTCTGGCCAGGGGCGGAGCTCCCTGTCGAGGGTGCCACCCTGCCCTCCAGTGGTGCAGGAGGGAGGAGCCCCATCCTGTTTGTGTCTTCATCAGAGTCCAGTCAGGAGCTGAGTATGCAGTGACTGGGGTGTGTGGGCAGCTGAGATGGCTGCTGGCCCAGTCTGGAACTTGCAGACTGACCTCAGGCCCTGTACTGGGGCGTTCAGCCAAGCTTAGAAACCAGGGCAAGGTCTCCCGATCAAACCCTAGGCCACTCCACCGAGGCCTGAACATACCCTGGCGAAGGGCTTGCCAGGAGGGATCCTGATGGGCAGGTCTGGGCAGACATCTGACTGCCCACTAGGGAAAGAGGCACACCCCTCCCTCCATTGCTTTCTAGGACCTCACCCACCTCAAACAAATGGCACTGGGAGAGGGTGGGCTTAGGAGCCTAATGTTTTCAGAAAGTAAGGGAGGGTGAGGCTGGGCCAGCTAGAAATCAGCCCTGGGGATTAGATGCTGACCCAGACCATGGGTGGCCTCTTGCAGAGCACCCCTTGTCTTCCCCACGCCCGGACATCTAGGAGGTTTACACAGGCAGGGTGCTGCTGGTCTGGAAGCCCGTGGAGTCCTATGGTCCTGTGACATACATCATACAGTGCTACATAGAAGGTACTGTGTGGGCCCTTTGCCCTCTTTTTCTGGGGCCCCTGAGGCTCAGCATGCCCCCCAGGGTCAGCATGGAGGGCCCTTGCCCACAGCCTGCTCTGTGTCCTGGGGAAGGTCTTTCCTCCTTACTCCCCATCTGCCTCTTTCTCCATCTGTGACCAGGTGGTACCTGGACCACCCTGGCCTCTGACATCTTCGACTGCTGCTACCTCACCAATAAGCTGTCCAGGGGCGGCTTGTATACCTTCAGGACAGAATGCATCAGAAAGTCAGGAATGGGCCCCTACAGCAGCCCCTCAGAGCAGGTCCTCCTGGGAGGGCCCCGCCACCTGGGTGAGCCACTCCTGGGCAGCCAGTGAATGGGGTGGCTGGCAGATCAGAACAGGCACCCTCCTGCCTGCGGATCCTGTGGTGGCAACTGCAGACCCTATGGTGGCTACTCCTGCACTCATCCAGCATTCAAAGCCTGCACATTCTGGGGCCCTCACCCTTCAGTTCCCTTCACTCACCCACACCCACTGGTGCCACCCCAAGAGTTGGCAGTGACTTTTTGGGTGCTGGATCTGGGTTGGATGGAAGAGTGGTTTGATGGATCAGTAATGTCTGTTGTGGGCCTGGGAAAGGATGGTGTGATGCCATGGTTTTCCCTGGTCTATTCTGAAAAGCGCCCTGCCGCTCAGGATGCATATCCCCAAACACACTTATGATGAGGGCTTTGTTGTGTCCTGAATCCAAGTTCCCTTCTCCTCTGCAAAATGACCTGAGGGAGCAGAGGCCAGAGCGGGCACTCAGGCAGGGCCACTGTCTGGTGTCTGAGGAGGAGTGAGGAAAGAGGAGGGGAGAGCCTGCATTGGGATCTTCCTGAACCTTTCACCTGCCCCTCCTTAACAGCCTCTGAGGAGGAGAGTGGCAAGGGGCGGCCAGCCCCTCTTCTCCCCAGCACTAGGAACTTTGCCTTCCAGATGCAGATCCAGAGGTGCAGGGGCCATTGGGGACAGCTGGTAGTGGGATGGTTTTTCAAGCTGCCCTGCTGGCTCTTGGGGCTCCCACCCCCACCTTCCCATGCTCAGCTCAGAGCCTCTTACCTGTGTCTGGCTGCTTCCCCTGCTGAGCATGGTCTCTGCTGCTCTGAGTTCATGGAGGCCACTCGGGTCCTGCTGTGTCTCTCTTCCAGGGGCCACTTCAGCGTGGTCTGACACTGCAGGCAGAAGGCCAGCGGGCGGGCCCTGGCCGCCAAGATCATTCCCTACAGGCCTGAGGACAGGGCAGCCATGCTTCAGGAATACGAGGTGCTCAAGAGGCTGCGCTACCCGCACCTGGCCCAGCTGCATGCTGCCTACCTCAGCCCCGGGCACCTGGTTCTCATCCTGGAGCTGTGCTCAGGGCCCGAGCTGCTCCCATGCCTGGCGGAGAGTTGGGGGCAGAGGGCTTGGTAAAGGATGGGTGGACAGGCAGATGACACAGGGTTCTGGGAGGGAATGCCAGGCCTGCAACCCTCCTCCAAATGCCTGACCCTGAGCTGTGTCAGAACCAGGTGCCTTCCCAGTCCACTGCTCCTTCCCTGTGCACATGCCCCTCAGGGCATGTCCTGAGCCACCTCTGCTCCCAGGACCTCCTACTCAGAATCCAAGGTGAAGGACTACCTATGGCAGATGCTGAATGCCACCCAGTTCCTGCATGCCCAGCATATCCTGCACCTGGACCTAAGGTCTGAAGACATTATGGTCACCAAGAACAACCTGCTCAAGGTTATGGACCTTGCAATGCCAGAGCCTCAAGCAGGAGAAGTGCTGCCCTCTGACAATTTTAAGGACTACCTGGAGACCATTGGTAGATGTGTGTGGCCACTGTGAGAGGGCAGGCATGGGCGCCTGACCTCTTGGCGGGGGGCAGGAGAAAGTCCTCTCCATACCAGCTCTACTCTCCCCTCCCCTTAACTCACTGCAACCCTCCAGCCTCACACCTGGGCCACCCACCTGGGCCCACCCACATGTGCTCATCTGTGGTGCCCACCTACTGACCTCTCACCTGTGCCCCCTCTCTCTGTGCCCACCCACCCATGCCACTCTGCAGCTCCGGAGCTCCTGGAAGGCCACGGGGCTGTTCCTCAGACAGACATCTGGGCCATTGGTGTGACAGCCTTAATCATGTGAGCCCTTCATGTGTCTGGGGAGAGAGGAGCTAGATGGGTAGGGCAGGGCTCCATCTGTCTGAGGGTGCTTTCAGAGCCCCCATGAATCACCACGGAGCCATCCAAATATGATCTCAGAGTCCCTGCACCCCATCATCCTTCACGGGTGACCTTGGAGTCCCTGCATCAATCATCAAGGGTAATGGAGAGCTCCCTGCGATTCCTGTCCTCTCAGGCTGAGCGCAGAATAACCCGTGAACAGCGAGGGGACACGCGGCCTGCAGAAGGGCCTGCACAAAGGACTCATCCGGCTGAGCCGCTGCTATGCGGGGTTGTCAGGTGGCATTGTGGCCTTCCTGAGCAGTGCACTGTGCGCCCAACCCTGGTACAGAGCACCTGCCTCGCCACACCACGCCCCTTTCCTCTCTCAGGCTACTCTCTGGCGCGCTCATGGACCCTTCTTCCTCCCCAGGGGCCGGCTATGTGCCTCCAGCTGCCTTCAGTGTCTCTGGTTAACCAAGGAGGGACCCACCGCCTCCCGGCCAGCGCCAGTGACCTTCCCCACCACAGGGCTGTGTGCCTTCCTTCGCAAGCGCAAGAAGCAGAATGCGCTGCTGTACAAGAGGCACAACCTGGCCCAGGTGCACTGAGTGCCAGCCCTGCAGAAGCACGTGTGTGGAGTCGCTTGCTGGGCCACGCAATGTATGTACCAATAAAATTTTTATGTACCAATAAAAGTGCGAATCCGACTGAAATGTCTTCTGCCTCACTCAGGGTATTTCTTGGCTCAGGGTATTTCGCTCCCACCCCCCCAGTTGCTGGGCACCCCAATGGAAGGCGGGCTTGGGAACAGTTCTCTGGGAAGCCGGGCACTCTCAACCCTGGTTGAGGTTGTGTGCACAGCCCTCACTAGTGTGCTTTTATACTAGGACGCCTTAGTTCTGCTTCACCACAGGACCCCACACCCTGGCCAATCGCCTCCCCCCATGCATGCAGCTTCACCCATTGAACAGTGCATCAATGACAGTTCTTGAATGAAACCTCAGAGAAGCAGAGGGGAGTTGCTCGCTACAGCAGTGGGTGGGGTTTTCAACCTGCATTTGAGGATTGGTAGATCTCAGCCATAGTAAATAGTAGGTTGACATTCCAAAAAATGGACAGTTACTACAACAAAATACCTGAGATAATTAAATTTATATAGAGATAAAATGTATTTGGCTCACATGTTAGATAATCCAGGCAATGATGGATTGGCCAGTGGTGAAGCAGCACATCACAGTGGAGAAAACCCTTGAGGTCCTCAGCCAGGAAGCAAAGAAGAGGAGGGAGCAGAGGTCCTACTGTCCTCCCAGAGGGCACACTTCAATTACCTAATGCCCTCCCACCAGCCCAAAGTCTCCATCGCCTCCCAAGAGCGGAACCTAGAACCAAGCCTCCAATATGCGTGACTCTCTGGCATGTCCAACACCCACCCTGCTCGAGCAGGAGCATGGTGGAAACATCCCAGAACTGGCCTTGGGTTCTTCTCTCCCATGTAACCCCCTCTCTCATGCCAGCCTCGTGGTCCCTCTGAGAACCAGGCCACCAACCTCTTCTGTCTCAGCACAGTTGAAGCTCACCAGCCCAAAACAGCCACAGCTGATTGGCTGTGTGGCCACCCCTGGGTGGGGTGAAGGGAGGCACCATCACAACTGCCTGCCCTCTGACAGTAGCCAAGCAAACAAATACCTGCCTCCTCAATTGCTCTTGGGATGACACAGATGAGCCCCAATCCCTTGGTTCTTTTCATGTCGGCTTCCTGAGCATGCTGTGGTTGCTGAGGTGGAGAAGGGCAATCTTCACTGCAACCAAGGATAACCCACAGCTGTGTTCCTGGGGGCACTGGGCTGGAAGGCATTGACAGCCTCTTGGTCTCAGACAATCCCAGGGACCAGTGACTGCCCAGTGCCATGAGTCCAAGCTGCCTCCACCTCCCTATCTCCAGGTCACTCTGCTGGAATACTGCGACCCATCCAATCTTACTGAAGCCAGGACACTTGAACTAAAACCTAAACATCTCGAAAAGCAAGCTGATGGGTCTCCCACTCCTGCCCTACTTCCCTCCTGCTTTGCATTTCTGCCAGCGTCAATGCATTGATACTGAGTCTGTCTTCCATCACTGTACCCAAGGCTGGGAAATATGTAAGGAAAAGAGGTTTCTCATCATCGTTCATGAGTGACCTTGGAGTCCCTGCACCAAATCAGGGACTTGCCTATGCTTGGGGTCGCTGGCCACATCAGATCATACTGGATGTGACCTCATGGACTCGCCTAGGCTTAAGGTCCCTGGCCACATCAGGTCACAGTAAACAGTGTTGACTAAAGAGGACTGTGAGATGATCTCTATTGAATCACCAAGGCCAGACGATTCACAGGGGAAGCTCTAAGGAAAAGTGAATCAGATATTTGTGGTAATTTTGATTTTGGTAAAGTCACAATCTGCTGTCCTGGCCGCTTTTGTTATTATCATTAGTTTTCATCTTAGCCATCCCTGAGTGCACATTTGGGTATTGTAAATTACATTCAGAAATTCTATTCTGAGTCAAAAGCACAAAGCAGATTAAGAAAAAAGAAAGAACCTGCCAGAACTAGAGCAGCCCTAGGCAGGGAGAATTTGGGCAGTGGGAATGCCTGTGTGTCCATCAAGTCACTGTATGAAATACAGGAGGTTGGAGTCTCAGAGGCAGGTCAAGTCTGCATGTCCCTCCCATGGAACTCTCCAGTAAGGACAAATACAACACAGCCTGGGACCCATGCATGAAAATGGCAATAGGGATTTGCCATTGAAGTCAAGACCTACCCTACACAGAAATCGTGGCTTAGGTTTACCCAGATCAAATAGCACATGGTAAGAAGCCCTCCCACAGCATCCCCCCAGTGACACATGGTCCAGGTGTCAGATTTGGCTGGCTCTGAGAGGGAAGTATGAGGTTACCAGATTTCATGGGGACGAGACTCATTTCTGGGTGTGCAATGTATCTGTACCCTGTGACCTCACACCCGTGCGAGAAGACAGTGGCCTGGGAAGTGCTGTAAGCACCTGCATTCTGCCTGTGTCCCCCCATCAGGCAGGAGCAGGTGCGCAGTAGCAATGCCTCCCTACTTAGAGTCTAGGAAAGAGGGTGAAAATAAAAGGTGCAATTGACGCATCCACAACCATATCAGGGAATTTTACCACATTGATCAGGTAGACAAAAAAATAAATGGATTTGTACAAGTATTTAAAAAAAATTATTGGAAATACTTGTGTGATAGACAGATAGGTAAGACTCTGAGACCAGAAGAGGTTTGTGCTACATGCAGAACCCCAGAGGGGTCACAATCCTCCCTCGATGAGGCAGTGCAGGCTACATGTTCTGGCCACTGTGGAATGATGTCAGTGACTATTGGTGAAAGAATGACGAGCAAGCAGGGCTAGCCATTTGGAAGTTCTAGAGAACAATCTAAATGATACCTGTGTCGAATAGAAAAACAAACTAAAATCCACTTTAAAGAGTAGCTCATGGAGGAAGCAGGAGTCTGGCAGCCAAGTTCTCTCTCAGCTCTAGGAGTTCTTGGGTCAGTGTCAGGAGAACCTCAGATTCTAGGCATATGCAGTTTTCTGCACTGAACTAGTAATTAGACTAGCATAAAGCATAGAGCATCAAAGACAACTCAAGGTTTGAAATGTCACCATGCAGAACATTTTCACCACATAGTCCTTAGATACAAAGAGCACTGAGAACACAGACCCTCAGCTTCTCCTGAGACCCTGTGTTCTGTCAGTGTGACATCAACACAGATACCTCATGTCCCATGAACATATAGATGCTGGAACCTCCATCAGCTTTTTCACTGATGTGACTTAAAGACCTGACCAACACATCCATAGTGACGGAAGAGGGCTGGGCTCAGAGTCCATGGAAGGCCAGTTCCATTCCTCCGAGTTGCAGGTGAGGCAAGACAGCATGGGGGAGGAGTGTGGCAGAGAGAAGCAACTCACCTCACAATGATCAGAAAGCAGAGAGAGGTCTCTACTTGCCAGATACAAATAGATAGCCCAAAGCCACACCCCAATTCCCACCTCTTCCAACCACACCCTACCATGTCAGTTAATCCCCTTAGAGATCATTTCATGGATTAGGCTAAGGTTATAACCCAAACATTTCTTTTCCAAAACTTCTTGCATTGTCTGACACTTGAGCTTCTGGGGGATACCACATCTAAACCATAACATGCGGCAACTGCGCTGAGAGTGGTAATAGTTGGATGACAGATAGGTAGGTAGATAGATTGACAGACAAAAAGATGAAAGATTTAGACAGATAATACATGGGTGAATGATGAGGATACCTAGATGGGTGGATACAGATGATAGGTGGATGACAACTGGATGGGATGATACCTAGATTGGTGGATGACCGATGACAAGCAGATGACAGGTGATAGGCAGTTGGCAGCTGGATGGGGACAAGACCTAGATGGGTGGATGACAGATGATATGCAGATGGCAGCTGGATTAAGACAATACCTAGATGCACAGATTTTCCATAGGATGCTTCATCTCCTAGGAGGGCACAGGGCCATGCCATGGGAACTCATCACACTACATAGGCTGGTGTGCAGCTAAAACTTAAAAATTTTTTACCTGGAATTTTTTACCTACTTTTTGTAACCCAGTTGACCACAGGTAACTGAAACCACAGAGAGTGAACCTGTGGATGAGAGGGGAGTACTGTAGAGGGAAACAGAGATGCATACAGAGAGATGGAAGGATGACAGGAGTGATAAAGTAGACAGATGCAGATACAGGAGACAGAGATCAGAGACAGGTGCAGGCTTAGATTTAACCAGAGACAGAGGGCTTCACACAGGTTGGTGGCTGTGGAAGACAGAGCAGGTGGATATAGACATAGATAGATGGATCGATATCTAGACTGACAGATAGTGGATGGTATGGAAGACAGAAACTCACACTCACAAACAAACACTCTAATTCAGAAACCAAAAGTGGTTTTCAGCAGTTTTCATGTGCTCACCGTTACCATGGAGTTCCCAGGAACAGGGAATTCTCAGGAGCAGTACCAAGGATGACAGGAGAAGCCAGAGCAGGGCATCTGAAAAGCAAGAGCTGCCATGTCCTCAGCCAGCCACCGGCTGCAGAGCAGCATCCTGGCCAACAGGCTGCAGGTGCAGGACCTCTCCCACCCAGTGACAGCCAGAACTTGTGTTGAGGCAATGAAGCTGCCCAACAAGGTGCCCCAGAGCCCATCAACCTGTAGACTGCAGAATCGAAGATGATAGATTTTTGGAGCCACACAAATAATTTCTGTGTTGCTGGGAGAGTCTGCTCAAGATGAACACCCATGTGCAGGAAAGTGAAGGTCCTTGCAGAAGTTTGGCTGCCCTTGTGTGGGCTCCAGTCAACACAGATGGCTGAGTGGCATAGTTCTAGCCACAGGTCTCTGCACAACAGGACAGTGAAAAGACAAGGTGCCAAGGTTCGTGGCCGGAGGTTCTTGGAAAGAGGCAGGTGCCATGGAGGTGCAGAGGTGGCCTCGAAGCCTGGACAGTGCCAAGAAAGAGCTAGACAGCAGCCAAGAGGACGTCCTCAACACTAATGTTACAAAACAAGTCCCTAAGGACGTGGCTCCTGGGAGGAAGTGAGCAGTATTTAGAGAGGAAGGAGGAGCTCAGCCTGAAGTGCTGGAAGGAGACACTAAAAAGCCATGCTACTGCTGAGGGGACATTCAGGGACCTGTGAGCAGCAGGCAGTGGACGGTGTGACTCATGGGAGGGGTGCCTTGAACAGGGCCAAGCAGGAGGATGTGGGCCAATGGTAGTGGGCTGGATCATGTTCGCTGGCAGAGGGTACATATGGGTATCCCACAGGGCATTCACACAGTGTTGCTAACAGACCCATGGTGAGAAGCCCTGGGGTGTGGACCAGGGAAGGCGGAAGATGGGCAGGCTTTTGGGTAAAAGGTAGGGCATGGACGGGCAGGCTGATGCCTGCCCTCGAAGTCAGGAATGGCATGGTGGCCACATGGTACACTGGTCTCCATTGAGAAGAAGAAACAGTGTGCAAACCTTGCAGGAGGATGGAGGAGTAAAGCGTGCTCAGTTCACCCACATAATGAGCCACCAGCCCCACCCTCACCTCTGCCCTCAGCTCCAACCTCACATGAGTTTGTTAAAATGTTTTTAATGAATCACAACTTACTCTTAGCTATACAGCACATACTTCTTTTACATACTCTTCTCCCAGGAAAACTGGCAATCTCAAGCCAACAGTCCGAAAGAAGCAAGGCTAGTATTTTGTGATCTTTTCTGGTTGGCTTACTTCCAAGCAGTCATTTGGAAGAGGGAATTCAGCTCTGTTAAAGATTTTCTCAGAAGGTGATATTGTCTGCCAGAAGAAGTGAGCCCCTGATCATTCACCTCCTAACAGTCTCTCTATCTGGTCTGTCTTGTGTTGCTAAGAGCACACCTGGGAGTAGGTGACGTGGATGGAAGAGAAGGCTCCAGTTGAGCTCCAGCATCAGCCAGGCTTGCTTGCTGCATCACCACATGGCAGAAAGAGGCAGGGCAAACAGGAGAGGGGATGAACTCACCCTCTGAGAATGGCGCGGACCCTATGTTCTCAACACCCATCTCTCTGCTGCACACGTTTTCCCAGGACAAATGTTCAAACCAGGGTACTCTCAGAATTCAAGAGTGTTCGGTCCCTTTCATGGGGCGCCTTAGGGTGTTCCTGGCTAGGACAAGCTTTTGCCCCTTCACAAGAACCCCAACAGAAGCTGTGGTCATGACCCCAGAGTTTCCAGAGCCCAGTTTGCTGAGAGGGGGAAATCCACACCTTTCTTATCTTGGTGACCCTGTGGAGAAAGCTCATTCACAGGCTGCCTGTGTTTGTGCTTCACTCTTGCTAAGAGGCGTGAGCAGAGGAGTACCTTGTAAGTCCTGGAGGATTCTTGGCTCACTGGTTGTAAGGATTCTTTGTCTTCAAGCTGCCTATGGAATAATATCAATGCTTTTCACGGCACACCGCTCCCCACATGGACCTCACAGACCCTCTAGAACACTAACAGCTGTAGACATTAAGGCTCATCAGTCTGTGGTGCTTTCTCAAGGCCAGCCTACATCTTGGGTCATAAAACAGGCCTCAGTAAATTCAGAAAAATCAAATAATCATTATTTTCTCAGACTGCAATGCAATAAAATTAGAAACTAACAAGAAAAATTGTTAGAAATAGTACAGGAACATGGAAACATGCTCTTGAACAACAAATAGGGCAGAAATCAGAAAATAAGTTAGAGTTTGCTGGAAGCGAGTGAAGATAGAAGCACCACCAACTCAGGGTCGTGGAGTGTAGGACTGTCAGTCTCAAGAGCAAGTTCTGAGCAGAGGATCCACATCAGAAAGCACAAGAACTTCTGATGAAAAACCCAAGAGTGCAACTCAGGAGCAGAATGACGGGACCCATTCAGCCCAACCTAAGGTAGGAGAAAGAAGGAAATATCAAAGATCAGAGCAGAAATAAGTGAAATAGAGACCAAGAAAACCACATAAATGAGCAATGAAATAAAGAGCCACATTTTTTTATTCATTCATGTATTGAAGGGCATCTAGGTTGGTTTTACAATCTTGCTATTGTGAATTTTGCTGCTATGAACATCGATGTAACAGTGTCCCTGTAGCATGCTCTTATTAGGTCTTTAGGAAATAGACCAAGAAGTGGAATAGCTGGGTCAAATGGTGCTTCCATTCCCAGCTTTCCAAGAAATCTCCATACTACTTTCCAAATTGGCTGCACCAATTTGTAGTCCCACCAACAGTGAACCAGTGTACACTTTTCCCCACATCCTCGCCAGCACTTGTTGTCGTTTGACTTCATAATGGCTGCCAATCTTACTGGAGTGAGATGGTATCTTAGGGTGGTTTTGATTTGCATTTCTCTGACTGCTAGCGATGTTGAGCATTTTTTCATGTACTTATTGATTGATTATATGTCCTCCTCTGAGAAGTGTCTGTTCAGGAACTTGGCCCATTTGTTGATTGGGTTATTTGTGGTCTTTTTGTCTAATTTTTAAAGTTCTTTGTATACTCTGGATATTAGGGCTCTATCTGAAGTGTGAGGAATAAAGATTTGTTCCCAGGATGTAGGCTCCCTATTTACCTCTCTTATTGTTTCTTTTGCTGAGGAAAAAACTTTTTAGTTTGAGTAAGTCCCATTTTTTAATTCTAGTTTTTAACTCTTGCGCTATGGGTGTCCTATTGAGGAATTTGGAGCCTGACCCCACAGTATGTAGATCATAGCCAACTCTTTCTTCTGTCAGACGCCGTGTCTCTGATTTGATATTAAGCTCCTTGATCCATTTTGAGTTAACTTTTGTGCATGGCGAGAGAAAGGGATTCAGTTTCATTTTGATGCAAATAGATTTCCAGTTTTCCCAGCAACATTAGTTGCTGGTGCTAACTTTCCTCCATTGCATGCTTTTAGCCCCTTTATCAAATATAAGATAGGTGTAGTTTTGTGGATTGGTTTCTGTGTCCTCTATTCTGTACCATTGGTCCACCCGCCTCTTTTGGTACCAGTACCATACTGTTTTTGTTACTATTGCTCTGTAGTATAGTTTGAAGTCTGGTATTGCTATATTGCCTGATTCACACTTCGTGCTTAGCATTGTTTTTGCTATTCTGGGCCTATTCTTTTATTATTCCATATGAATTTCATGATTGTTTTATGTATTTCTACAAGAAATGCTGTTGGGATTTTGACTGGCATTGAATTGAACTTATAGAAAACTTTTGGTAATATCGCCATTTTGATGATGTTAGTTCAGCCTATCCATGAACAGGGTATATTTTTCCATCTTCTAAGATCTTCTTCTATATCTTTAGGGTTCTGTAGTTTTCATTATATAAGTCTTTTACCACTTTTGTTAGGTTGATTCCCAAGTATTTTATTTTTTGGGGGGATATTGTAAATGAAGTAGTTGTCCTTATTTCCATTTCAGAAGATTTGTCGCTGATATATAGGAATGCATTTGATTTATGCCTGTTTATCTTATATCCTGCCACTTTGCTGAATTCATTTATTAGCTCCAATAGTTTCTTTGTAGACCCTTTTGGGTCTGCTAAGTAAAAAATCATGTCATCTGCAAATAATGATAATTTAAGTTCTTCTTTTCCTATTTTTATGCCTTCATTTCTTTTGTCTGTCTAATTGCTCTGGCCAGTGTTTCGAGGACTATGTTGAACAGAAGTGGTGAGAGAGGGCATCCCCGTCTTGTACCAGATCTTAGAGGAAATGCCTTCAATTTTTTTCCATTAAGAATGATGCTGGCTTCTGGCTTATCATAGATTGCTTTTACAATGTTGAGGTATGATCCTGTTATCCCTAATTTTCCTAGAGTTTTGAGCACAAAGGGATGCTGTACTTTGCTGAATGCTTTTTCTGCATCTATCGAGATGATCATATGGTTCTTATTTTTAAGTCTATTGATGTGGTGAATAATATTTATTGATTTCTCTATATTGAACCAGCCTTGCATTCCAGGGATGAATCCCACTTGATCATGATGTATAATTTTTTGGTATGTTTTTGTGTCCGATTTGCCAAAATTTTATTGAGGATTTTTGCGTCTAGGTTCATTAGAGATATTGGTTTGTAGTTTTATTTCTTTGAAGTGTCTTTGTCTGATTTAGGAATCAGGGTGATGTTGGCCTCGTAGAATGAATTTGAAAGTTCTCCTTCTTTTTCTATTTCCTGAAATAGTTTGAAAAGTATTGGTGTTAGTTCCTCTTTAAAGGTTTTGTAAAACTCTACTGTATACCCATCTGGTCCTGGGCTTTTCTTAGTTGGTAGTCTCTTAATGAATTCTTCTATTTCCTCTATTGTTATTGGTCTGTTTAGGTTGTCTATATCCTCCTGACTCAATCTGGGCAGATCATAAGACTTAAGAAATTTATCTATGCCTTCACTATCTTCTATGTTATTGGAGTATAAAAATTCAAACTAATTTCTGATTATCTTCTCTATTTCTGAAGTGTCTGTTGTGATATTGCCTTTCTCATCCCGTATGCTAGTAATTTGGGTTCTCTCTCTTCTCTTCCTTAGCATGGCTAAGGGTCTGCAGATTTTATTTATTTTTTCAAATAACCAACTTTTAGTTTTGTCAATTTTTTCAATTGTTTCTTTTGTTTTGATTTCTTTAATAACAGCTCTGATTTTAATTATTTCTTGCCTTCTACTTCTTTTGCTGTTGTTTTTCTCTTCTTTTTCTAGGATTTTGAGATAGTGTATGAGATCGTTTATTTGTTGTTTTTTTCTTTTTTTAAGGAATGTACTCCAAGCAATGAATTTTCCTCTTAGAACTGCTTTCAATGTGTCCCATAGATTCCAATATGTTGTGTCTGTGTTTTCATTTAATTCTAAGAAGTTTTTAATTTTCTCCTTTATGTCTTCTAAAACCCATTGATCATTCAGTAACCTATTGTTCATTCTCCAAGTGATGCTTGATTATTTCTTCCTTCTTTTATCATTGATTTTCAGTTTCATTCAATTATGATCGGATAATATGCATGGTATTATCTCTACTCTTTTATATTGTCTAAGAGTTGCCCTGTGACATAATATATGATCTATTTTTTGGGAAGGTTCCATGTGCTGCTGAGAAAAAAGTGTAACTACTTGATGTTGGATGGTATAGTCTATATATGTCAACTAAGTCTAGGTTATTAATTGTGTTATTGAGTTCTATAGTTTTCTTATTTAAGTTTTGTTTGGAAAATCTGTCCAGTGGTGAGAGACGTGTGTTGAAGTCTCCCATGATTATTGTATGGTGGTCTATTAGACTCTTGAACTTGAGAAGAGTTTTCTTGATGAACATAGCTGCAACATTATTTGGGGGCATATATATTTATGATTCTTATGTCTTGTTGGTGTATGATTTCCATGAGCAGTATGATGTGTCCTTCTTTATCCCTTTTGATTAACTTTGGCTTGAAATCTAAATTTTTAGAAATGAGTTTGGACACTCCTGCTTGTTTCCGCAGTCCATGTGAATGGTATGATTTTTCCCAACCATTCACTTTCAGTCTACGTATATCTTTTTCTATCAGATGCGTCTCCTGTACTCAGCATATTGTTGGGTCTTGTTTTGTGATCCATTCTACTAGTCTATGTCTCTTAATTGGTGAGTTTAAGCCATTAACATTTGGGGTTATTATTGAGATATGGTTTGTTCTTCCAGCCATATTTGTTTATTAATGTTACTAAACCTGATTTGTTTTTCTCTTTGATTACTTTCCCCCCTTTACTGTCCTACCTTCTTCTGTTGGTTTTTAATGTTATTTTCCATTTCCTCTTCCTGTAATGTTTTGCCAAGGATTTTTTTAAAAAATGGTTTTTTAGCTGTGAATTCTTTTAACTTTTGTTTATCATGGAAGATTTTAATTTCATCTTCCATCCTGAAGCTTAATTTCGCTGGATACACGATTCTTGGTTGGAACCCATTTTCTTTCAGTGTTTGAAATATGTTATTCCAGGATCTTATAGCTTTCAGAGTCTGTGTTGAGAGATCAGCTGTTATCCTAATTTGTTTACCCCTAAATGTAATCTGCCTCTTTTCTCTTGTAGCTTCTATAATTCTCTCCTTATAATGTATGTTGGACATCTTCATTATAATGTGTCTAGGTGTGGATCTCTTATGATTTTGCACATTCGGCGTCCTGTATGCTTCTAGGATTTGGGATTCTGTCTCATTCTTAAAGTCTTGGAAGTTTTCTCGTATTATTTCTCCGAATAGATTGTTTATTCATTTGGTTTGGAGCTCTGTGCCTTCCTGTATACTAATGACTCTTATGTTTGGTCTTTTAATGTTATCCCATAATTCCTGGATGTTCTGCTCATGGTTTCTTAGCAGACTTGCTGAGCTGTCTATGTTCTTTTCAAGTTGAAATACTTTGTCTTCATTGTCTGATGTTCTATCTTCTACGTGATCTACTCTGCTTGTAGTATTCTAAATTGAGTTTTTAAGTTGGTTTATTGCTTCCTGCATTTCTTGGATTTCTATTTGTTTGTTTTTTGTTACCTCTATCTTCCTGTGAAATTGATCTTTTACTTCCTGGATTTGTTTATGTGGTTCCTTGTCAATGTGATCTTTCATTGTCTGATTTTGCTGTCACATGTCTTCCTTGCGACTCAAGATCATCTGTAGCATGTATATCCTGAACTCTTTCTCTAACATTCCCTCTGTTGCAGCTATTACCTCTTCTAAAGTTGAGTTGACCTACATTGCTTGTGGTCCTTTCTTTCCTTGTCTTTTCATACTGCTCACGTTTCTTTCTGCTTGGTGAAACTGTTGTGTTTTTGAAATGTTTCCCCTAATTATTTATATTGCTCTTATATAGTTGAAAAATCTCTCTTGCAGGGCGGGTAGTGGCTGTGCTCCTCCTTTAATTTGGGTGATCTGTTTGCCGCGCTGGAGGGCTGCTAGGCCTGCTCTGCCAGTCTTTCACAGGTCTGCCCACCCTGCGGGAGCTGGTGGCGGCTCTACTCTGCCCCCACTCCAATTGTGGTAACGTGACTACCACCCCCTCATGTAATTGGGCCTGATCTGTATGCGGGTGGTTGCTCTGATCTGCCCCTACTTCAATTGGTGTGGCGTGTCTCCCATGCTGGCAGGCCTCTAGGCCTTTTCCGCTGGTGGCTCTCAGGTCTGCCTGACTCTGGCAGTAGGGGGAGTTGGGGGTCGAGAGTTTTTTGGTTTTTACAATCAAGCCCACGGAGAGATCTTAAAGTTTCCAGGTTGTTCGCAAGGTGGGCGGGGCTGTTAGCAGAGCCCGGAAGTCATGGCCATGTGCTGGGCCATGCGGGGACCCTTCTAGCTGAGTCGGGCCACCAGGGGCCTCCTGAAGAGCGGGGCAGCTGCAGCTGTGTGGCTAAGATCCAGGAGGGTGGTGTGGATGTTCGAAGAGTGAGAGCAGGGCCTCCTGGGAGAGCCAGGATGGCGGGGGCCTCTGCCAGTTTGGGCAGCCACTCCACTCCGGCCCGCTGCAACTTGCAGAAGCTGCTGGTGTCCACAGGATAGGACCTGTGTGCCCACCGGGGGGCCAGGTGTATAGCCGGGTGGGTGTGGCAGCCGCTCGCAGGGTGGGTGTGGCTGCCGCTCATGGGCCTCCCGTGAGAACCCAGTTGGCGGGGCCGTCTGCCAGTTTGGGCGGGTCAGGCCGCACCCCTCCTGCTGCCGCCAACTTGCAAAAGTGGCTGCTGGCTGCAAGACCTGACTTCTGCACCCACTGCGGGGCTACCTGTAGAGCCTGGTAGCTGTGGCCACGTAGTTAAGAACCGGGCAGGTGGGGCGGCCGCTTGCAGAGTGAGAGCTGGGCCTCCCATTAGAGCCCGGATGGTGGAGGTTGACTGCCAGTTCGGGCGGGGCGGGAAAAGCTGCTCTGGGTGCCAGCCGCTTGCAAAAGCGGCTACTGGCTGCAGGATCTGACTTCTGCACGTGCCGCGGGGCTGCCTGTAGAGTTGGGTAGCTAAGGCCACGTGGTTAAGAACCGGGCAGGTGGGGCGGCCACTCTCAGAGCAAGAGCTGGGCCTCCCGGGAGAGCCTCTTGCAGGAGCGACTGATGGCTGTGGGACTAGACCTCTGTGCCCACGTGGCCATCCAAGATCCACTTCTCTGAAGCAAACTGTCACTTCCAATAAACCTACCAGTTTACCGCAGCTCTCCTCTTAAGGGAATTTTGCTAGAAGTTCCTCCATAGGTAGGCTGCAGCTGATCCAATGGGTCTTTCTGATCCTGTTAAAGTTGAGACATTGGAATCGCTGCTTCCTCGCCAGCCACCATGTTGGATCCCCTGTGTTCTTACTTATATCCTCCCTCTCTCGAACAATCTTACCAACCTCATCTCCAGGAGGAAGAAGGGAAGGGCATGCTCGCTTGCATACCAGGCAATCGCGCCACTGCTTAGGCCATCTATTTTTATACCTTTTTTACAGGTGTTTTTTCGGGTCATTAATGGATACCCTCAAAGCATTTTAAAGAGTTACAATCTTTTCTGACATATATTGATTACCTAAGATATTGAGTACATTGTTTAAAGTATTTTTTCTGTAACCTTAGCCAATCATGATTAAGATTTTATTTTCTTACCTCGATCATAGGTGCTAGGTTATGCAACTAGACTGCATATATCCAGACCTATTATTGACTTCTAACTTCAAAGCATAACTTTTTCTTTAACCTTTAACTTTAAAGCATACCTATAATTACTGTTAAACTTTCTTACTTCTAAAGTCCCAATAAAACACACTTAAAATAGTGAAAGTCTATTACTTAAGAGCCTACTACTCTGAAGTGTCTCTAAAATATGTCTATGTTCATTATACATTATTTTATGTTTAATTTCCTGCCGCAGTCCAGCTGTAGCAAAATAACCTGGGGGGGGGTGGTGACAAATAACTTGTGTACCTTGATACAGCAGGAGTGGAAGCCGTTTATTGTAGGACAGGAGTGGTATTTATACATTCCACACAGCTTATCTAATTAACATAAACTAGATACAGCAGTCAACCAATAACCAATAAGGAATTTCCACACTTAATGGCTTGCTTTTGTTACTTCTTCCTTTTTTTTTTTTTTGTTTTTGTTACTTCTTAAACCACTTCCTCTGGCATTTTTCCAGGCATCATCCAGAGTTGTTTAAGCACTCTAACATTTCTCCAACATAATGCCAGGTGTTATTTTGACTTGTTTACAGACTCTAATATTTCCCCCTTTTGTATAATTTAAATAACGACCATAATGGTTTTTACAGAAACACCATAAATAACCTGCTACAAACAGAAAGGGAGGATACAAAATGCTACAATACCAAGCCAATTGATGGCTCCATGCAAGAAGCCCTTGGAAAAATTGTACCAGCAAGGACACCTTTAGCAAAGATACTGAGTTACAATTTGTTGTAGATTACAGTTTGTTTTCTCAGTCCAGGTAAAGAAGTGTCTCAATAGATTAACTCACAGTCTAGGTAAGTTCTGCAGGCAGCTAGCTTAAATCACAGTCCAGGTAAGTTTACAGTCCAGGTAAGTTCTGTAGGGACCTAGCTTAAATCACAGTCCAGGTAAGTTCTGCAGGCAGCTAGCTTGATCCGAAGTCTTGTCTGGTTCTCGTCACTTACCCCAGAGTGTCTGGGGGCTCCCCGTAATGGGCCACCATCTACAACAGTCTGGTTGCAGCAAAACAATCGAGGAGTGACGAACAACTTGAATTCATTGATATAGCAGGAGAGGGAGTCATTTATTGTAGGAAAGGAGGGGTATTTTTACATCCCACATAGCTTATCTTAATTAGCATAAACTAGATACAGCAGTCAACCAATAAGGAATCTCTACACTTAATAGCTCGCTGGCATTACTTCACAAACCACTCCCTCTGGCATTTGCCAGGTGCCATCCAGACTTGTTTACAGACCTTAACATTAACCACTCCCTCTGGCAAAATGCCAGGTGCCATTCTGACTTGTTTACAGACTCTAACAAACATATATTCCATTAACGGTTTATTGTAATGTACAGGCAAATTTAACATTGATAATTGAAAATACAAGCTAAAATAGGCTTTAAAATTTATATGATTTTACATGGATTTAAGAGAAATTTGGTTTAGTTATAAAGGTAAGGTAAGGATTAATATTTCATTCTACTTAGGATTCTGCTTGCATTAAAGAATGAATATGTACCTTGAGAAATATAAATATTCAAAATAATATATGTGAAGATATTACATCTCTTGAGAGTACATTTTGAGTCATGTGATCATATACTTTGTACATATGGAGATGTGTGTATATATATATTAATATCTTACATTAAAACTTTAAATAAAATTCAAACATAAACTTTAAATTCATAATTGGGATACATGAATTCATGTAACATTCTTCTTAGATATAAATGTAAGCTCAATATTTAATTTCCTTTGGAATTGGCTTAGGGTTAAAGAACAATAATTGGGAAATCTCTATATTTTAAGCATATATATGTGTGGAAACATGCATTAAAGTGTGTATAAACATACATGTTTTAAGACAGGAAAAAGTATAATTTGAGTAAGATGATTAAATATTATTTACATATGGGGACCCAAGCATATAACCCATAAATGGTATATTGTAATGTTTATGTAAATAAAGAGACTCATAAAAATTCATATTGATTTACATATTTTTAAATAGAACATGGTTTTGTTGTTGAGGTAAGGTAGTGCTTAATATTTCAATTTGTTTTGGGTTAGGGTTAAGGTTAAAAAATGTTAATGTGTATCAGGAAATATTAATATTCATAAAAATGTATGTGTTGTGATATGTATGATAACATATATAAGCATGCAGGTTGTGACACAGGAAAGAGTCAAATGTTAGTCAAGTGATTAAAAGTTCTGTAAATATGGCAATGCAAAAATATATCTCATAAAATTTGGGTAGTAATATAAATGCAAATTTAATATTGATACATATTATGATTACATATGTGAAATACACATAAAATTTAATTTTGGTATACAAGATTTTAAATAAAATTAGATTTAAGTACTTAGGCAAGTAAATTTTTATGTAAAATGTTTGTTTAAGTTAGGGTTAAAGAATTAACATATATATGAGGATATATGAAAATTCATTAGAAGGTACAGGTAAAATTCTGTTTGAAAACAGACACATACATGTTCTGACAAAAAAATAATAAAATATGAGTAATGTGTTTACATATTTTATAAATATGAGAAATGAAATGATATGTATTATAAAGGATTTATTGTTATAAAATATGTATATTAAATATTGAAAATTGAGTTAGTAAAAATATGCTTTAATATTGATATAGGTGTACATGGATTTATATAAAAATTGGTTAATATGTAGAGGTAAGATTAGGTTTAGTATGAAATTTTGGTTTAGAGTTAATTTTAAGATTAAAAAAATTAGCATGTATATGTGGAAATAAAAATAGTCCTAAGAATGTACATGAAAATATGTACAAAACATATAAATATACATGTTTTTCCACAGAAAAGTGCAAAATTTCAGTCATATAACTACATTTCCTGTATATAGGTTGATTGGAGGCTATATACTATAAATGATATATATTAATATATATGCAGATTTAAATTTGATAATTAAAAATGGAAGTCAAAATACAATTTAAAATTTATATTGGTGTATTTTGATTCAAGTCAAATTTGAATTAAATATAGAGATAATGTAAAGGCAATATAAATTTTAGTTTGAGTTAGGATTAGGGTATAGAATGGACACATATGCTAGAAAATATCTGTATTCACATAACTGACATGTAAAAATATGTAAAAAAAATAAAAGATACATGTCCTGACACAAGGGAGAGTGTTTTGTAAATAATGTGATGAGACATTTTGTAAATATGGAGTTAGAAATAGATACCGTAAAAATGATATAGTGATATGTATGTAAATTTATAATTGAAAATTGAAAATAGAAGTCAAAGTACACTCTAAAATTCTTATTGGTGTATAAAGGTTGAAGTAATTTTTTTAATAGAAGTATTATAAAGATCAATATAAAATTTTGGATTGTGCTAAGGTTTTAGTGAAAGAATGAATATTTGAATTGGAAATATCAATATTCATAAGAATATACTATGAAATTATGTTTCATAACATATATAAACACATGTGTTGTGACACAGGCATGAGTAAAATGTAAGTCATGTGATTACAAATTTGGTTATCATGGGGATGAAGAATATATCCTATAAACAATATATACCAATATATATGCAAATTTAATATTGATAATTTAACATATAAGTTAAAATACACATAAAATTTTATCGTAGTTGACCTGCTTTTAGTAAAATTTGGTTTAGTAATTTAGATAAGTTAAGTGTTTACATACAATTTTGGTTTGAGTTAGGGTTATAATTAGCAAGTGTTTGTGGAAATATGAATATTTCTAACAATACACCTATGAAATTATGTACAAAACATACATGTAGTAATACAAGGAAGAATTAACAAGTGAGCCATGTAATTACACATTTTGTAATGATGGGAATGCAAGGATACATATCCCATAAAGGATGTAGCGTAATACAAATGCAAATTTAACATTGATAATTGAAAATAGAAGTCAGAATACACTTTAAAATTCATATTCTTTCCAGTCACAGTGGTGAACACCTGAAATTCCAGCCACTCTGAAGGCTGAAATGGGAGGATTATGAGTTTCAACACAGCCCCAGCAGCAGCAAGGTACTAAACAATCTTGTCTCTAAATAAAATACAAAATAGGTCTGGAGATGTGGCTCTGTCCTCAAGTTTGAGTGAGTTCAATTCTGGTTAGAAAAAAATCATATTTTCGTATATGGGTTTAAGTAAAATTTGGTTCTGATATAGAGGTAAGAAAAAGGTTAATATAATCCTTATTTGTGTTAGGATTAGGGGTAAAGGCTGAATATGTATATCAGGAAATATAAGTATATATATATGATTGTAAAAGTGAAAACATAGATACATATTCAGACACAATGAAGAGTAAAATGTTGAGTCATGTGATTACATGTTAGAAATCAAATAAGTTTCAATTCAAATTAACTTAATCAGATTTCCTATTTTGTTTTTCAAATTCATTCCAATCTATACAGCAGAAATATTAAATGTTTATAAAACATACTTAATTTGAAATGCTTTCAATACAAAACAATCAGTCACAAAACAATGCATTATGGTCTCATCAATAAATTTATAAAACACTGTAATGAGAAACTAACAGTTGCAAATAAGTAGATGATAGACATTATAGAAATGTTCATCCAACTAATGACTTTAGACACAAAGAACACACAATGTCAATTAGTGTTATTCTTTCAATTTTACTACAATAGACAATAAACCAAATGTTCAAGTTCTAGTAGTTGCAATAAAACTTTCTAAAATACATATAAAAGTACTTAAGTTTGGTCTGCAGTTGTATCTCAGTGGTAGAGCATTTGCCTAGCATGAGTGAAGCACTGGGTTCTATCCTCAGCACCATCTACAACTAAAAAATATATAAATTAAAATATATTTAAAAGTATTCAAGTTTTTAAAAAATTTTGACATTCCAGTTGGCAACAGTACCACAATGTTCCAATAGAGCAAATTAGGAGTAAGACATGTAGATCCCCATTCAGTTTCAAATCTGGTGTTACTGTAGAATACTGTAGAATACTGGGATTCTTACAAGAATCTCACATAAAGCCCAAAAACATATTCAAAAAAAAAAAACCTACCCTATGTACTTTGGGTTTTTTTTTTGTTGTTGTTGTTTTGTATTTTTAAGCAACAATAAGACTATTTACCTAATAAGAGAATCATTTTAGAAGTCATAATAGCTGGGATAGGTGTGGTGGGGCACAAGTGTAACTCAAAAACTCAAGAGGAAGAGGTTTGAGGATGGTAAGCTTGAGGTCAGGCTGGGCAACTTACCAAGAACCTGTCTCAAAATTAAAAATAAAAAGGACTGTGGCTGGGGTTAGGTGGTAAAGAACCTTTGAGTTCAACCCCCAGTTTAACAACAACAACAATATCCCACAGTGGTATTCATTTTTTTTTATTGAAAGTGTAAAGTACAAGGGGTCACCACAACTTGTTACAGACTAAAATCCAACTAATAATTCCAACACCACCTGCTGTTCTAGCAGGGAAGGCTACCAGGAGGTCTAGTGGTGTTATCCATTTTCTCAGCACAACAGTCACAGGGGCAGAATAACACTTCCAAATGAGTGACATCATTAAGGTAGCTTGCAAAGTACAGAAAGCAACACTTAAAAATCATTTTATCTTGGCTAGTTGAGCAGTCCGTTCTTTCACATAAGTCTTGAGCTGGTCCACCATCTTGTTGATCTTCCATTCCAGCCTGGCATATCTGGCAAACTCATTCATCTTGTTTATCATGGAGAACTCTTGCCTCATATCCTGGATCTCTGCCCTCATCCGCGGCTGTGGCTCTGCATCATTCTGCAGCACTTTGGACATGAGGGAGGACAAAGTCAGATGGAGGATCAGAAGGACATTGCATCCAAACAGGAAACAGAGGACCAGCAGCCACGTCCAACTGTGGAACTTGGTCAAGTTTTTTCATTCTTCCCAGATACTCCCTGCAGCCCAGGAACCTCTATCCAAAGCTCCAAGGGTACCTCATCAGTAGGCATACCTGCAACTGTGCACTGAGTCCCAATAGCCCTGCTTTTTTAAATGAGGTTTGTAAAATTTATTCGTACACACATTAAACTTTTGATGCTTTCTTTAATTGTTATAGACCAACTTAGATTATGGATCAGCCCAATAAGCAAAGACTAGATTAGATAATAGGATAAATAATGTTAAGTTATCCTGACTGTACTTAAAAAAATTTAACCTTTGGCTGGAGTTGTGGCTAAGTGGTACAGCGCTTACCTAGCATTTGTAAGATTCTGGGTTCAATTCTCAGCACCCCATATAAATAAGGTCCATTGACAACTTAAAAACAAAATAAACAAAACAAAACCTTGCTTAAGTGACTACATTTGGAAGTTCCAAAATGTAACTCTAGTTATAAAACTTATTTCTTGTAAAAATTGTTTATTTTTGTACTGCATGTGTTTGGAACAAAAATGTGGTTATATGCTTTGGGTGGCTGATTTTTAACTTTAGCTTCTGTGTTCTCTTTGCTTGCTTGCATCTACATTTTCGAGGATGTTGTTTTTCCCCTTATAAACCCCATAGAACTTGCACCCCATACTGTTCCTGGCAGAAACAGTTTGGGTCCATCAGGGAGCAGTCACCAGCTAGCTAAATAAAGACTCTCCAATTTAGAAAAAATTCAGTTGAGAGTGTTTTCTGAGCTATAGACTCAAAATAAAATGGTATCTTTTAAAAAATCTCTATTTATGAGCATTCACTTCTACCATACATACAATTGATTTTTATTTCTATGTTGATCTTGAATCCTGCAATTTTACTATTACTTTCAGACATTTTTAAAAGATTCAGTGATTTTTACTATTAATTTTCATGTTTTCTGCAAATAAAGTTAATTTATTTTTTAATTTTTTCATTAGTATGATTTTTAGTGTTCCCCCCCCTTAACTGAGTACATCAACAGACCCTTTAGTAGCAAACAGAAAGAAATGATATGTACAAAACCCAATTTATTTCTGAGGATTTGGTCTATTGCCATTAAGTATTGTGTTTCTGGTAAATTTTTAATAGATTCCTGTGTCAGATTGAGACACTTACTTTCTAGTCCTAGTTTGCTAAAATTTTAAACAGAAGCTGATATTGCGTTATTAGGAAATACTTTTCTACACTCATTGATTTTGCAAATATATATGTGTAATGTATATGCATATTATATATATGTCAATTTATATCATTGATATGGAATTTCACTGATCAATTTTGGAATGTTGAATCAACTTTTCATCTCTATGAAAAACTTTCGTATGATATAATAACCTATTTCATATATTGTTGAATTTTCTTTGCCAAA
Organism: Ictidomys tridecemlineatus; assembly: GCF_052094955.1. Classification (NCBI taxonomy): domain Eukaryota; kingdom Metazoa; phylum Chordata; class Mammalia; order Rodentia; family Sciuridae; genus Ictidomys; species Ictidomys tridecemlineatus. Next base: position 27,321,235 of record NC_135494.1, read on the forward strand.
TTTTGGTTAGAATTTTTGCATCCAAGATCATTGTGTGTGTGTGCGGGGGGGTGAGAGTGTTGGGGGAAATTATTAGGGAATTAGTGATCTTAGTTTGTAATAATATTCTCTTGCAATGATCATTCCTGGGTTTTTCTTTCATGAAAATAATACTGGACCCATTAGGTGAGTTGAAAAGCACTTCATCTTTCTATATAGTTTTGTGTAAAATTTTATTACTTCTTCCTTTTGTAATTTGAATTCAATATTGTTGCCACTTGAGATTGGATTGGTATTGGTACAAGGATTTTTAACTAAAATATTTATTTCTTTTATAGATACAAGACAATTGACCAAATCTATTTCTTCTTGAGTAATTTTTGGTTTATTTTGAACTTTGTAAGAATTTATTCATTTTATAATTGTTTTCAAATTTATTGGCATAACGTAATTCATAATATTTTTTGATTCTTTTTTTGAGGGGAATGTGGTTGAGTGCTTGTTTGTAGATATTCTGTCAATGGAAATAGACATGGAAGCATTTCCCCTGGTGAGCAAATTTCCAGGGGTGTTAACTGGTGCCCTGATTCCCACAGTTGGCATAACCAGCCTCCTCCCTGTGAGGTAATTAGACAACTAAGCAGTCACTATCTGGTCTCCTTCACAATGTCCTTGGAGAGAAATTACTCTTTGTTTGTATTAAGGGGATCTTATCTAAGTTAGCTAGCACTTTGGTTAAAGAAGTACTAATTAGAATATAGTCATAGTAACAGGAAGTATATATTCTTTGAGTTATAAACTCCCAGGCAGGGAAGAGTGGTCATTTCACTTCTGTACTTCTTCATCATCACTTTATTTTGCTCTTATCCACTCCTGTGTTTGCTTGTACTTGTGTGTCTGTGTCTGTTCTTTGTGCACATCCTTACAGGTATTTTTCCACAAGTGTTCCTTTACACTTGGCATTGAACCAAGAAGTGCTTAACCAGTGAACCCACAACCCTATCTCTTTTCAATTTTTTTTTATTTTGAAACAGCATCTCACTAAGTTGCTTAGGGTTTTATTAAGTTGTTGAGGCTATCCTCAAACTTGCAATTCTTCTGTCTCAATCTCCTGAGCCCTGGGGATTACAAGAATGTGCCAAAAGGACAAGTTGACTTTTTATTTAATATTCATAGAATATTTAGTGATATAATGTCTCACATTCCTAATATTTGTAATTTGTGTCTATTATTAAATTTACTTGTCATTTTTTTAAAGATTTACCAAGGTTATTTTATTTGTTCTAGAGACAGCTTTTGTTTTTATAGATTTTAGAAGTGTTTTACTTAATTGATTTCTGTGCTGATGGTTCTTTTTTCCGTGACTTCATTAATTTCTTGTTTGATTTTATTTTATGCTGTTAAGGTGAAAATTTTATCAATACAAATCAAATGGACAGATAATACATGCAGTAACATGTATACACACCATACCTACCTCTCTATTACATCACATATTTTCCCCTGTGATTTTCATCTTGCATTAGTGGGACACATTTGCTGCAATTAATGACCCCAAATTGGCACTACATTATTAGCTCTATTCCATAACTTATATTGTTTCACTCTGAGTTACACAGTTTTGTGGCTTCTGAGAGAATGCATAATGATAGAATGCCTTCACCACCCTAAAATCCCCTAAGATTCACCTATTTATCCTTCCCATCTTTCCTCCTAATTTCCTGGTAACTATTGAGTTTTCTAACTCTCTGTATCAATTTACCTTTTCCAAAATGTTGTATAGTTTAAACTTTCTAATATATAGCATTTTTAGACTACCATCTTTTATTTACTAGTATACATTTATAATACCTGCATGTCTTTTTATGGATTCATACCTCATTTATTTTTATTGCTGAGTAATATTCTGTTGTATGCATGAAGTACTATGTGTTCATCTATTAATCAGGAGAAAGACATCTGGGTTGCTTCCCATTTTGTGATAATCAACAAATCTTCTATAAATATTAATGTGCAGGATTTTGTTGAACATAAATTTTTAACTAATTAAGACAAATACTTAGGCATAAAATTGTTGGATTGTAAAGTAAAACTATGTCTTTGCAAGAAACTTCAGAGTGGTCTTTCAAAGTGAATGTACCACTTTTCCTTCTGACCAACATTCATGAAAATTCCCTTTACTTCATATTCTCACTTGTATTTGATATTGTCATTTAAAAAAAATAGCCATTTTAATTGTGGAATAGTAGTGTCATGTTGAAAATCCCTAATGATACATGGTATTATCTAGTTTTCAATAAGCTTTTGTTCCATGTGTAGATTTCCTTTGGTAAAATGGGTTTTTAGGTTTTTTTAAATCTATTTATTAATTGTGTTTTTTCCTTATTATTGTATTTTTGGAGTTACTTTTATACTTTGGATGGAGGTTTTAAGAAGATATTTGTTGTGTAAATATATTTTCCCAGTCTATGATTTGTTTCTTTATTCTTTCATCATTTTTTACCAGAGTATTAGTTATTGATTGATTGATTGATTGATTCATGCATTATTTGTGATGGTATCTCACTATATTTCCCAGGCTTGTTTTAAATTACTGGACTCATATATTTCTACCACCTCAGCCTTCCAGGTTCTTAAAGGTCTTCATTTTATCAAACTTATAATTTACTAGTACTTTTTTTTCATGGATTATATTTTGCTATTGAATTTTAATATCCACTGTCAAATTCAAGGTCACCTAGACACTTTGTGATGTTATTTTATAAATGTCTTATATTAAAATTTGGGTTTTGAAGTTTAACTCATAGAAGTAGAGAGTAAAATGATTGCTACAAGACACTGGCATCAAAACAGACATGTCCTCAGTGGAACACCATAGAAGACACAGAGATAAATCCCTACATTTACAGTCATCTGATCCTTGACAAGATATCAGAAACATACATTGGAGAAAAGACAACCTTTTAACAAGTGGTTTTGAGAAAACTGGATAACATATGCAGAAAAATTTAATGAGAACATTATTATATATTTCAAAATAACTAAAAGTAAGTTTAACTTGTTTTACCAGAAAAATATCAGATCATTGAATGACTAAATAGATATGTTAAGAAGCTTGACCACTTAATAATTCCATATCGTATACATATACAAAAAATCATGTTACCCCATAAATATTTATGCATTGATTTTGAACCCACTCATCCTCCAGTAAAATGAGAAATAAGTTTCTAGTCAATTCAAAATAACATCAATCCACCCGGTTTTACTGTCACATAGCTTCATGAATATATGAAGAAACTGCGTTTTGGTATTTTGTGTCTTACAAGGAATCAGTGCATTTTAAAATTCCTAAGCATACATAATTTTCATAATATTTTTGATAACTTTTAAATGTCCAGAACTTCAGTGGTGATGAACTTTTTTTATTTCTGACATTAGTAGTTTTAAAATATTTTATGTCTGTTTCCTCTCCTCTTATCTTTCCTTCTTCTCTACCTTTTTTTTCTTCTCTCTTTTCTGTTTTCTTTTCTCTTTCAGTTACCTTGGCTTGGGTTTTATCAATTTTATTGATCTTTTCAAAAAAAATGAACTTTTAATTTTGTTGACCTTTTGATATTGCTTTCCCTTTAAAATTTTCATTGATTCTTGTTTTAAGTTTTGTTTTTTTTTTCTGATTTATTTAGGCTCTTTCTCTATTTTCTTAAGGTGGATGCTTAAATTATTAGTGTTAATTTTTTTCAGTGCTAAACTCTTATTTCTAAGTACTGTTTTCTCTACATCCCTCAAATTTTGACCAAAAGTTTTAATTTTCAAAATGCTTTCTAATTCTTCTTGAGACTTTGGCTTATGTGTTATTCTGAAGTCTATGGTTTGATCTTCAATATTTTGGGAATTTTGTTGTATTATTGTGATATAGTTTTATACTTTACTTTGTTGTTGTCCAAAGATGTGTTTTGTGTGATCATTATTCTTTTAATTTGTTCAGTTGTGTTTTATATCCTAGCATGCGATCCATCTTGGTTGGAGTTCTATGTGAGCTTGAGAAGAATGTCAATTGTGCTATTGTTGGATGAAGTATTCTATATATGTCAGTTAATTCCAGTTAATGAGCAAGCATCAATCATCATACTTGGCCTCTTTAGACTGATATTATATGGAAATGTTATTCTCTTGAGAGTTGGAATAAAAAGATAAACTAGCCAGAAAAGTGGTTGTGTACCTCTCTTTTCCTAGCATTGCTAGCAGCCAGCCAGGTTTAAGATTTACTGACCCTGCCTGTACTTCCTTGTATTACCACCAGAGCAGCCTGGACGTGGGGCTCTGCAGGTGTGTGGGGCAATGAGTGCAAAGTGGCAGATGAATAGATGTGTCTGCCAGTTTCATCTTTGCCCCACATCAGAGAGGAGAGAAAAGGCATGAAGGGTGTGTGCCAAGAGACCTCTGCATCGAGTGAGATATTGGATGTGGGATGGAGGAACCTCAGATAATGTGGACGTGAACCCTGTTTCTGGAACGTTGCTTAAGATGCTCACTCTTTTGAAATTGCAGACCTGCAACACAGTAGTGGTAGGGGGTACTTGTAAGTACAGCAGATATTTTAAACTTATATTGAAAACTTAGAAATTGTGTTGTTATTGTTAATAAATATTGACAAATGTAATCTGTGGTCTGTTTCTGAAAATGTAGCTTTAAAAGTATCTCCAAATTTCACCACTATAATTTTTTTTCCTCTTGTTGCATCTAAAGTATAAGAAACATGTTTTGACTTTTGTGAATCTAAATGTAGGCTGCTGTTTTGTATATTTTTTGAGTAAGTGCAAGTTCTACTGAAACCTCATATTAGTGCTAGAATATTGACAGATGAGATGAGGTGAGTGCACATAACAGGAACTTGCAACTTACACAATTTTATTACAAATGTGTTTCATATAAACTATGTAAGAAAAAGTAATAGAGGTTTGGCTGGCTCTGTCCTGCATAGTGTAGATCCTTGCAGTTGCTACTCTGCAGAGTAGAGTGGACCAGAGAACTCTGGCACTGCACTGGCAGGCACAGCATCAGGAACAAGAATAAATCTGGATTTTTCTGACATTTTCTGGGAGACTACCAGCTCCTCTTCCTAGAGGGCTTTTGCTTCGTTGAAAAATTGTTTGACATTCAGGTTGTTTTAAATGTTCAAATGCTTATATTTTGTGATTTGTTCTGTTTCTGATTTTTGTGGGTTCAGAGTAGTCATGTTGATTGCTCTGCTCTGAATTTACCCTATGATATGCTAGCCAAATCCTTTCAGCAGACTTCAAGGCATTTTAATCTGACAATTAAAAAAAAAGGTTTAAAAATCTTTATCCCAGGCCTTTTCTTTTTTTTGAGGAATTTTTAAAACAGTCCTCATGTCTTTCACTCTCTCCATTCCTCATTAAGTTTTTTTAATTAGTTGTGGCTGGGCATGGTGGTGCACTCTTGTAATCCTAGGGGCTCAGGAGGCTGAGTCAGGAGGATCATGAATTCAAAGCCAGCCTTAGCAACAGTGAAGCACTTAGAAACTCAGTGAGACACTGTCTCTAAATAAAATAAAATAAAGGGCTGGGGATATGGCTCAATTGTTGAGTGTTCCTAAGTTCAATCCCTAGTACCATCCTTCCCTCAAAAAAAAAAAGCACATTGTGGGCAGAAGGACAAATTAATGTGATTTAAAAAAAAGTCACTTTGCTGCCATGTATTCAGATTAAGTTTTGTCATCTTGGAAAAGTTTAGACTGAAGGGAAAGGCATTGCAAAGTTACTCTTCCATCATTCATCCCTCTGTGCCAAATGGCTTAATGATTTCATTTCACTGATTTAAGACCATAGTGTATGTGAGTCCCTGAAACAAATGAAAATGCAAATACTGACCTGCATTTCAGAAACAATTTTAACTTAGCTTTGTGTAACCACCTCCACAAATTAATTAAAATTGAACATTTACATAAAACCTAATCATTAAGTCCTGCAAAAAAATTTTATTTTGCTAAGAGATTTAAAAATAATTAGACTAATTAATTTGTTTGTAGAAATATATTATCAGATAATTCCACACACAGTCACTGAAGTACAATTAAAAAGTAAGTCACTAGTTGTCACTATTACCTGGAGGAAATGTGGCTTCAGAAAACTTTGCCATAAAAGAAGCAGATGGCTTGGCTGCCTTTCCTGTTTCCTTAGTTTTAATTGCATAGTATTGATGTTGTTAACAGTTTTATTCTTTGTTTTCCATTGGTATTGCATTCCCTGAAACCCAAGAGGATACCCCCTCTGACACTGAGCATTCTTGCTAAAGAGTCACATGTGCAGGTGCTCTGTAGGGAGGGGCAGTACACTTGCCTACAGTGAATGTGTTTCTACACTCAGCTTTCGGTGGCTCTCTGGGTGACTCTGTAAATTTCAGTGCTAGCTTTTTCATGTATCACCTCTTTTTTAATTTGTTGTATTTAGTACTCAAATTAATGTTAAAAAATGAATTGACATTGCCATGAACATTTTAGATAATAAGGTCAATCTCCATAGGGAAGAGATGGCTATTGATGTTTCTTCAATTGTCAAGATTATATTTAAATGGCTTGTGGCTTCAAAGGTTCACATAGACTAGAAAAATTATATTTGATAACTCCTTAGGGCTCCCATTCTGATAGTACAAATTGTGGAAGTAGAAATAATCGAGAATAGGACAGGCGCTGTAGCTCAGCAGCAAAGTGCTTGCCTAGCATGCATGAGGCAGTGGGTTTGATCCTCAGAACCACATAATAATAAACAAATAAAATAAAGGCATTTTGTCCATCTACTACTATAAAAAAAGAAATAATGGAGAATAAATGTTATTAATCTTATTAGGTAAGATAGATAAGCTAATATTTTTTTTGTTTTCTGAGGATTTGAAAATTATTGTCTGTGTGTGTGTTGTGTGTATGTGTACACAAGTAAGACACTTAAAACTTGTATTTGAAATTTGTTATTACCAAGTCATTAAGAGCTATTCTCATGTCTGTGCTATCCTCTGAAAAATCAAATTATTTATTTATTTATTTATTTATTTATTTATTTATTTTTGCTTTACTGAGGATTAAACCACAGAGTACTTTACCATTGAGCTACATCTACTGCCTTTTTTTTTTTGAGATGAGATCTCCCTAAATTGATTAGTGCCTTGCTAGTTTGCTGAGCTTAACCTCAAACTTGCAGTTTTCCTGCCTTAGCCTCCTGTGTTTGAGAAATTTTAATGAGAATATTGCCAGTAGGGTGGAAAATCAGGTTCCAATACAAAATCATGGACCTCAGTGATTCTAAATGCTTTTGCTGGCTAACCTTTATTTTCATAAAAAGTGCTTTAAAAATTTAAATAGCAGTTTTCTGTACACATTATGACTAAACTGAAATTTTCTTGAGAACCTACATGAATGTAATGAGATGCACATACATATCTAAAAAAATGCATAGGTCTTTTTCCCACACAGACTGAATGCCATTTTTCCTCCATTTACTAGTTCTCAGGAAGAAACCGTTCTTCTCTATGTGTAAGCTTGCATGAGGTTTGGTCATGAGAGCAGCTCTTCCAGAATAGGACTTGCTGAAAGTTGCACTCTCAGAGATCATGCACATTTTTACATGATCTTTTGAATCAGCAGGAGATTTTTGAGTTAGATGAATTTTGCAGAGAGGGTAAAATGTTTCTAGATAGCCTGTACCATTGGCTTGTGTTTACTTTTTCCTCCTCCCTTCCCCTTTACTTCTCCCCCTTTCTCTATCTTTTTTTCTCTATATACTCTCTCTATTCCTGAGGATAAACCAAATTGTGTGAACTGCAAATATAGTCTATTGACACATGATCTATTATTTAAAAAATATGAGCAACTGCGTGGGCTGCCTTCTAAAATTCTTTTAGTCAAATGAGAGTGTTTTATGTGGAATAGTTCTCTTGAAAGAAACTCTAGGGGAATTTTGAACACAGATTCTGAGTTAGAGTTCTGTTTTCAGTATACACAGTTGTCATTTCCTTCACTTCCTACTGGGAGATACAGCTGGAGGAAGAAAAATGTTTTATCGTTTTCCATGTGAATCTGCCATTTATTTATTTCTAGGTATCTGGAGGAAGAAGAGGGAGAATAATAAAATGTCCATGTTTTGATTGTTTGTCCAGTTCTTTAAATCTGTCTCATGGATTGTCACTCTGATATATTGGGTTCACTCTTCTCCCATGTAGCAACTACACAGTTACAATCTAACACCTGCTTCATTTTCTCAATTAGGTAAAGCACACACTCTACCTGACAAATTATTTGCCCACACTACTCTAAGGAAGATTGAAGTACATATTGAAGTACATTTTATTACTTGATGGTGATATCTGAGGAGTGGCCACACGTACAGATCCATGAAGTCAATTCAGTAGGTAGGTCTGACTTGGAATTTTTGCACTTGTAATATTTCTCCAGAAGCTTCCTTTTGCTTTCTTCCCCAGTCAAAAGTGCCCTTTATATTTCAAAAAAAGAAATTCTGCATCAGTATAGGTAGGACTTACACTTTGAATCACTCTTCAAAGGGAGATAATGGTTGTTTACATCCATTTCCATTGATGTCTTCCCTCCTCTCCATTAAGTTAAAAAAATTGCTCATGGAAATGTCCCTGACCATGACTGGGGGTGCAGACAAATCTATTTTGTTGGCCTACATGGGAAGCAAACCCATGATGTTCAAGTAATATGCTTGACCTGAGGAATCTCCATATTGATACTTTGATTTGAAGATTTGTATACTTTCTTCATTGAAGCCTTGTGGAAAGCATTACTTTTTTATTATTTTTGTTATAGTGTATTAATCCTACAAGTTCCTGCAAAGTATACCAGTTTCAAGTATAAATATGCACAGTGTCACCTAAGAGCAAGACAACTGTAGTGTATAAGATATTCTTTTTTTGCAGAAATAAAAAATGCTGTTTTATTTATGTTTTCTTCAGTAGATGAGTCTAATTATCCTTTATATCCTGACAATGGTTGACATAGTATACAAATAATTATGTGGTTAAGAAGACACTGTTAGCTTTCAAAAAACATAGCAGTCTGAATGATCTCAGACAATTTTAACAGAGAAAGATGAGTTTTTTTTTTTTCAGATGAATTTCACTGTTTATGGAGAGCAGTAGCTTCTTACCATGGTAACAATCAGGTTGCTAGGCTCGACAAGGCCAATGATGGAAGAATAATTCTCTAAACAAATCTTCTAAAATGAATGTCTCATGCCACAAGCAACTTTTTTTTAAGTTCTGATTAATTTCCCATGAAATAATTGCTTTGCCTACTTCCAAGCAGTTCCTCTATTCATTGCTCCTTTGTCTTGCTGATCCGAGGACCAGTCAACACTGAAATATACAGTATGAATCAAGCATGTCTGACGCCCACTGCACAATACACTAAAGTCATTAACAAAGGGAAAAAAGGAGCACTTCAGCTTCCAGGAGGTAAAAGGCAATACAAATTCACAGCAGACTTCCAGAATCTCCAAGCCAATAAGGTTGAAAATTTACATCCAATTAAAAAGAGGTTTTTCTTTTCTGAATAGAATCTTCAGTGAATAAATACTATAGATGGAGAATAGTAACATGAGTAAGATTTTAATGGGAAGTTCTGGGGCAGTGAAGAGTAGAGGGAAGAGGGAATAATGTCCTGTTGTGGTCAGAATCAGAAAAATTTAAGCATATCCTGCTTTTTCCACAGACAATTGGATTATTGGGAGAATTTCGAGGAGTATTGCTACTTGCCATTGAGGCCTTAGGGATCTTGTTGGGATCAAGAAGTTTCAATTCCAAACCAATGACATACAGAACTTTGTCCAAAGAACTGTATAAGGCCAAGAAGTCTGAAGCCCAGTATGCATGGCAGAGGCCCCTCTAGAAAGGAAAAAGTTGGGCAAAGACTTGAGGCAGCTGGTTTAAGGCTAGGAAAAGACCCAGTGAAAGAGCAGAAACTAGAAAAACAATGAGGCGCAGCAAAATAACACGGCAAAGCTAAAACTGTTCTATCAGACAGACCGATCTGGTTTATTTGCAGCAAAATAGTAAGAGCGTAGCACGTATAATACTGAAACTGGTGCTACAAAGAAGTAGATGTGCTTCAAATGTAGGAGAACGGCAAAGATAAATGTTCCTTCCACATGCCTTTTCTGAAATAACCGTGCAATGGAGAGCAACATTAATCAAAATAGGAATCCATTGTACTGGAAATGAATATCTGTAATACCAGTGGCTGAGGCAGGAGAACTGCAACTCTAAGGTCAGGCTGGGCAACTTAATTAATTAAGATAGCTGGATGTAGAAATATAATTTGATCTCATAGACAGCATACACAAAGAGTGCATCTGTAAAGATGACAGAAAATCTCTGGAAAAATAATGTCCTTAAACTGCAGTAGTTCATATTATGAACATTATGCATCACTTAATCAAAATATTTGGCAACAAGTGACAGGACGCATTCAAACCACACAAAAAAGCGGGATAAGCCAAGGTCCACTCTGAAGTTGCCTCATAATACCAATGTGATATTGACAAACTGTGAGTGATAGCAAGCCAGTTGTGGTGTACTTCAAAATCTGTAGAATAGTAAGTGCAAATGAGAAGGCATTTGAGGAGAGTCACCCAGATCACCAAAGCAGAAAACCAATTGCCACTACACGTTAGGGTTCTAAGCGCCACCATTGCTGCAGCACCAAACACTTACCATGTATAAGTTATTCTTACCTAAGAACACAATCAAACCTAAGTACTTTGTATAAATCACAGACATGCAGAATGGAGGCTCTTAACAGTTTCTCATTTCTAGGAATATAACGTCTTGAGCATTTGTTAAAAAATTATTTAATAGTGTCTTTGTCAAACTCTCCAAGAGTTTTCTCTCAGTAGTCAAGTCATTCAGTGGACATGGATGATTTGTCCTTATTTGAGAAATGCTGTCCACACTCTTTATTGCTAAAGGAACATGTTCAATCTCAAGTAATGCAATGAGTGCTAAGAGGGTCAATATAATCTATAAAGGCTTGAATAACAGGGACTAAACTTTTGCTGATATTTTAACTGAGTCAGCCTCTTCTTTCCTCAGTAACATGCTTGTTGTTTGCCTATAGTGAGTCTGATCTGTATCAACCTGGTGTGTATAGGAAGGCTCCCTGTGAATAGGAAACCATACATTGATGTAGGCTTGGGGAAATGCCCTTGGAAACAGTGATCAGTGTCTTTGTGGGCATTTGAACCTGGAGTTTTTTAAAAACAACTTTTGACAAACTAGTAAACAGATCTGTATTCATAGTATGTGAACACATTTCCCAGAAATATGAAGACTAGCATGTGTTTGCATACTTACAGAAAACAATAGCATTTTCTTTAATAAAAGTTCATATAACTTTGAAGCCCATAGTGTCAAGTGAGGAGAGATCCAGGTTTGGTAGGGTCTGAAGCTTGTGAAATTGTAGGAGATTCTTTAAGCAAAATCAAACTAAATGACCATAAGAACCCATTCTCAGTGCCTCTGCCAGGCATCTAGGGTATTATGAGGAGAACTCAAGCCGCATGTGCATTAATAAAAATCTTCTATTCTGTGTACATTGTTTAGAAAAAGTGAGATTAAATCATTCCAAAGTACCTGATAATTATACTAACCAGGGAAAAAGATTCAAATAAATCAATGCAAAATTGAAAAAAAAAAAGAATTTGCAACTAATCTGGAGATCTCTAGGGAATATTTTGAAAAATCACACACTTATAATTGGAAAATCCAGAAATGAATAAATTTCTAGACACACATAACAACAAAAATTGAACTATAAGGATCTATAAACCTTAACAGAACAGATATATCCAAGGAGAGCACATCAGGAACAAACTTCCAACAAACTAAAGCCCAGGGCCAAATGGCTTAACTCCTAAATTTTATCAAAAGTTTACAGAACAACTGCCAATTATTCTCAAATTATTTAGAAATATTGAAAAAAATGAAAAATTTTTCAAATGTATCCTATGAGACTAGCATTGCCCTAATATCAAAACCTGCACAATAACACTAATAGCCTGATGACCATAGATTTAAAATTCTCCAAAAAACACTAGCAAATTCAATCCATCAGCACAGCTACAGGTTTAAAAATCATGACCCCACGTGAACCACAGGAATGAAAGATGGTTCAATATATGAAAGTCAATACATGTAATTTCATTTCATAAACAGAATGAGGATTAAAAATCATATATCTTGCTAGGCATGGTGGCACACGCCTATAATGTCAGCAACTTGTAAGGCAGTGGCAGAAGGGTCTTGAGTTCAAAGCCATCTTCAGCAATTTAGTGAGGCCCTAAACAACCCAGCAAGACCCTGTCTCTAAACAAAATACACACACAAAAAAATGGCTGGGAATAAAGCAGTGTGGTTATGTGCCCCTGGGTTCAGTCCTCAGCATCAAAAAAACTCATGTATGTCAACAGACCCAGAAAAGGTATTCGATAAAATTCAACACAGTTCTATTATAGAAACTCTTGAAAAGCTAGAGTTAAAAGTACAGTTTCTGAACACACAGGCTGCATATTAAATTCTAACCCACATTGTACTAAACAGGGAAAGACTCAGATTGTTTCTGATAGGATCTGGAATAAGGCAAGGTGTTGACTTCCTTTGCTCTTCAAAAAGGACTGAACACATTGACTCAAACAGTAAGAAGAGAGAAAGAAAAAAAGGACATCGAAGTAGGAAAGGAGAAGGTTAAATAATTATTAGCAAACAACATAAATTTTTATACAGAAAAAAGTAGAGATTGGTATACAAAAATTTCTCCAAAATAAAAAAAACTATTAGAACTGATAAATTAATGCAGAAACTGATAAATGAATGCAGTCATATCCTCAGTTGGAAAGTACAAAATCAACAAACAAATATCAGTAGCCTTATTATAGATCAAAAACAGAATTGTTAAGAAATAAAACATGAAAAAAATCTCAATTATAATAGTTAATTAAAAAAACTATCTTGAAACAAACTTAATGAAAGAAGTGAATGATCTCTACAACAAAAATTTTAAAACACTGATGAAAATAAATTGAGGACACACAAAAGAAATACATCCTATTTTCATTTATTGGAAGAATTAATATTGCTAAAAACCCTTAATACCCAAAGCAATTGACATATTCAATGTAATACTCATATAACTTTTTTTAACATAGCTAAAAAAATAGTTGTAAACATCATATGGAAGGACAAAAGACCTCAAATACTCAAAACACACTTAAGCAAAATGAACAAAGCTGGAGTCATTCTAATATCTGTCTTCAAAACAAACTACAAAGATATAATAATCAAAATAGCATGGTAAGTTGGGGTTTTAGCTCAGTGATAGATAAGAGTATTTATAGCAGGTGGGAAGCACTGGGTTCACTCTTCACCACAAAAAAATAAATAAAGAAAATAAAAATATTGTGTCCATCTACAACTAAAAATATTAAACCACAGCATGGTACTGGCATAAACAGACTCCAGACCAATAGAACATAACAGAAACCAATATTAAACTATTATTAAGATATAAGAAATTATATATATATATATATATATATATATATATATATATATATATATATATATATATATATATATATAATCTCCAACTGATTTTTAGAAAAGTAGCAAGAATGTATGTTTAGAAAGTAAGCTCACCAATAATTGTGGGAAACTGATCATCCATATGCAATGTTAGACCCCGTTCTCACCAGACAGAGAAATCTATAAAGTGGATCAAACACTTAATACCTAAGACCTGAAATAATTAAACTACTAGAGGAAAATACGAGTGAAACACAGACATTGATCTTGCAAAAAAAAAACAACAAAAGCAAAAATTAACAAATGGAGTTTACAAACTAAAAACTGTCAAGAAAATATTTGCAAAATGACAAGGGATTGCCTTCTGGAAAATATGTAGAATCTCAGACATTTCTCAAGAGAACTGCAGAAGAACTTTTAAAATGTATTCATGCACAAAAGCCAAGTTCAATAATAAGAATTACCTACAGTGAAAGTTTTTATGTGTATTTAATGCAGGAATACGTTTAATATTAAGAACTATTCAGAGTGGAAGTTCTACTATCTAGAGTAAAAATTTAACCTACAGAATGGGAGAAAATATTTGCCAACTATCTGAAAAGAGATTAACTTCTGGAAAAAATAAAGAATTCAATTCAATGGCAAAAAAAAAAATCATATAGTTAAAAACCGGACAAGTAACCTGAACAGGCATTCTCAAGAGGACACACAAATACCCATGAGCACAGGAATAAATGTTCAACACCATAATTATCAGGTAAAAGATCAGAATCTAAACAAGCTATCATGACACCAGTTTTAGGTGCTCATTATTAAGACACAGAACAAAAAAGCTGGCCAGGAGTCACTGAGAGGAAAACCTCCACACTGGTTCTAAAAGTGCAAACTGGTGCAGCCACTATGGGAAACAGTCTGCATGTCCCTAAAACCTAGAAACAGAATGATCATATTTATAGCAGTATGGTGTATATGTATTCAGGGAAAACTCATTCCTTGTTTTGAAGAGGAATCTGCACTTGCACATTTACTGTGGCACTGCTTACAAAATCCATGATAGGTTATCAACTCTGATGTCCATCTTAGATGAATGGACAAATAAAATGTCATATGCATGCACACAGGACTGTTATTCAGTTTTTTAAAAATGAATTTGCAGCAACATGAATGGAACTGGAGAACATTTATGTAAAGTAAAATAAGTCAGGCACAGAAAAACAAATACTGCATATTCTCATTTATTAGTGGAAGCTAAAGTTTATCTCAAAGATACAGAGGATGGTGGTTACTGGAGCATGGAAAGGCTGTGTGGGAGGGAGAGGGGAGAAGAGATGGTAATGCATGTGGTGGTGCACCTGCATAGGAGAATAATTTCAATATTCTGCAGCAGAGAAGCATAATTAAAGGAGCAGAGCAGCTTTTTAAATATTTCAAAATATCTATTAGCTTTTAAATGTTCCCAATACAAACCTGCCTATTACTGATAATTTGTGTAACTCACTATATACATGTACTGAAATGCCACACTTTGCCCCATAAATATGTGCAATTTCTATGTTTAAGTTAAAATAAGGTAAACATGGAAAGGCTGTGTGGGAGGGAGAGTGGAGAAGAGATGGTAATGAATGTGGTACAGGTGCACCTGTAACAGGAGGTGGCGCATACCTGTAATTCCAGCAGGTTGGGAGGCTAAGGTAGGAGGATCACAAGTTCAAAGCCAGCCTCAGCAAAAACAAGGCACTAAGCAACTCAGTGAGACCCTGTCTTTGAATAAAACTTAATAAAAAAAGTTGTGGGGCTGAAGCGGTGGGGGGCACTGGGCATGTGGCTCAGTGGTCAAGTAACCCTGAGTTCAATTCCTGGTACTCAAAATTAAAATAAATAAATAAATAGATAGATAAATAAAAATAAGATAATAGTAGTATTAAAATTTAAAAATGATTCCTCTAAATACTGACAATGAAATTGCTTCTAATAAAATCACTGGGGCTTTTCACTTACCCAAGGACACCAGGCTACTGTAGGTCTACAGCATCAAATCCTTGTAAAAGGTCCTCTGAGCCTCATCCAGGTCCTGCCACTCCTCCCAAGTGAAGTCCACAGACACATACTTGAATGACACCATCCCCTGTAATGGAATATGTCTCCTCAACCCAAGCCCTCTACCCTGGGTCAGAACAGAAATACAGAGTTCACTCTTGTGTGAATGTGTGTCTTACTTATGTCTTTTATAAGATACAGCTTGATTTATATTATGGGAGAGGAAAATACCAATAACAATACCTTGTCTTTGTACTAATTTGGTAACCTTACATCACTATTATAGAATTCCTTTTATAGATTTAGAAGTTCACAGCAGTTCCTTGTTCACAGCAGAAACAGGATGAAAAAAGTTCTGTTTGTAAAAAGAGATAAATCTAGTGTGAAGACTTCAATATGAACACATACTTGAAATACAATGTTTAATAAACTAAGCCACATATTTGTAGTAAGATAGGGTGAGAAAGAAGAGGAAAAACAGATTGATCCATGTTCCCAGCATGTATTTTACTTAGATGAATGTGTCCTGGCCCTTGAGTCAGACTATTAAATTACAAAGAACCCACGCCAGGCTAATGGAACTACAGTGGTGTCAGTGTAGGTGAGGCTGCGTAGGCTGTGACATGTGGTAAAGGCAGCAAGTGTGTCGGGGACTGACAACCTAGTGATGTGAATATAAATGCTTTGCCTAATTCCAACAGTTAAAAAATCATGTGCCCACTCTTATTAGAAAATATTGATAGATATAAAAGTATATAAAGTGCTCTCACAGTGGGGGATGGAGGGGTTGGGGTTGTGGGTCAATGGTAGAATGCTTGCTTAGCATGTGTGAGTAACTGGGTTCGATTCTCAGCACCACAGATCTAAATTTTTTTTAATTAAAATACTCTCACAGGAAGTCTTGTATTTACATTCTAGATTAAACAGATCTGTATTTTGGAAGTCTTCCCCTAAAAATAATGGAAAAACTTAATAGGAGAGTCAGAGAAGAAACTGGTGACACATGACCACCTACACCAGGGAACAGAGCATTAACAATGCAGCATAGAGTACTCATCCTAGAAGAAGAAAAAATAAATAAAAAAGAAGAAATAGAACAGGGTACTAATTTTAGTTTGAAAGTAAATGCCTACTGCAAAAACAGGCATTTATTTCCAAGCTATCTGCATAAGCAGCAGTGTAGACCCAGGCTTGGAAAATACAACAATGGCCATGATGGGCAGTCTGACCTCAGACATGCTGTGTTCGAAGTCCCTGTGATCAGATGTGTAGGGATGCCCACCTGGTAAGTGGATGCATGGTCCACAACTCAGAGGAGAGGTCAAAGGTAAATTAAAGATTCAGGAAGCAGCAAGACCTCAGGGACTGCTGAATACATCTAAATGGATGAAATGGCTTGAAGAAAACCTAGAAGTTGAAAGAAAAATTTGATGGGAAGATAAAAATATGAGAAGTGCAGAAGAACATTTAAAATGTATTTCTGCATGAAAGCCAAGTTCAATATTAAGAAATAAATGAATGTATTTCATCATACACATAGCACTGTGGAAAAACAAATGGCACCCATTATAGACTCTTAGGAAATGTTTTTAAAAATAGTATCCCACTTGTAATGAGCACCTTCAATATAATGGCATGATCTGAATGTGAACACATGTGTCTTAGATCCAAGGCAGCATGACAGTTCAAGTGGACACAGGGAGGAGAAACATTCTACATTATCATAGCACTGAGTGCTACTTCACAGGCATGAATACAAACAAAAAGGGAAAAACAAAAGTGAAGATTGTATAAGAATCTCCTGAAAAGTGACTCAAAATAGGAATATTCAAAAAAGTAGAAGACTATAAATACCACATATTAAAATCTATATGTATGCACAAACATCCATAAAATAATAAAAACATCAAAAAGAAAAATCTTCTAGCAAGACAACAAAAGATAGGCAAGTGGATTAGAGTAGAATAAAAATAGAAGATGAAAAAAATCAAATAAAAAGACATTCATAAACAGTAAAATTGTGCATAGGGATATCAGTGTTCCCTAAGCTAGTCACTGCGATTATCTCATACAAATTACACACTTGTAGATGCAAACAAGTTGATTCAAATTTGCTATGAGAAAGTAAGCAAAAACAGACAATGTATGACAGGCAATCTTTGTGTCCTTCCCTGCTTCAGAGGCTGGTATACCAAGACAAATACCACAGACTTTGACGCTCCAGTGGAACTTGGTTCTGGTAGTTCTACATGCTGGGAACCCAGGTCCAGCAGCCAGCTGATTCAGTTCCTGGTGTGGTCTCCTTCTGGTTTACACATATCCTTTCCTGGAAAAAGAGAGAGAATTCCATCTTCTTTCTACACCATCAATCCTATAGCCCACTTTGAGGACTTCATTTTACCATAACTATCTCCCAAATGACATCTCCATGAGAAATGAAAAGTCTGGTGTTTCATTTTCAAAATACAGTATTTAGCCTTGAATATAAATATGGGAGGTAAGAAAAGCAGCAAGAGAGAACAGAATGGAAAGTTAAAGGCAGATAACATTAGAGTGTGGAAAATTCACAGTCCCTTTACATACAGGAGGTGAGGGGAAAGGGCCTGCTGAACCAACAGAGAGGTAAACTGCAAGATGCACTAACCTCAAGAAGGCTTTCCAGCTACAAGAGAACAAAGGGAGGTGGGGGACAATTAAAGATGCATTTCTTTAAAAAACCCAATATAAGACAGTAAAACCCAGGTGATGGCATACCCCACAGTAGGGGTGCAGGGGCAAAGAGGGGCTTGTGTACTAAGGGATAAAATGCTGATTGCAACTTCTCTGGGTATGTCTGCTCCCTCAGACACCAGATCTTGCAAGATCATCATTAAAGTCTTGCTTTCTCCACACCTTTGTCTCTCAATCTATTCTTTGGGTTTGGACAGGTGAGTGTGTTTCTCACAATTTTCAAATATAATCATATTTGGGCTTAGAATAAGCTTCCCACATAGAGGGGGTCTTGTGGGGTTGGGGCAGGATTCTTACACAGTATTAACTGTGGTGGTTTTCTATGACAAAGAATTACAGATCCCCTCACAGTGAAACTCAAAGATTATTTATAATCTTCTATTTTCCTTGGTTGGCCAATGGTGTATAAATGGAAGTGATACATGCTTGATGTGAAATGTCCCTCCAAAATTTATATGTTGAGGGTGTTGTCTCTAGTTCAGCAGCATTCAGATGTGAGTTCTTTGGAAGGTGATAGGATCATGAGAGTTTTGCCTCATCAAAGGATTAATCCATACGTAGATTCATAATGTGAGAAACAGAAAGTTTGGTGGTCCACTTTCAGAACTTAGTACTAAGCCTTAATTGGTAAAATCCAATTGAAACCATTTTAACTTTAGCCTTTTTCTTTGCCCACCCCAATTTTAAAATTAGCCAACTGATAGAGTATAACCCAGACCACTTCCTATCAGGACAAGAGGAGACACTGTTGAGAGTCTCCCTGAGAACTCCCCGGGCCTTTCAAACATGGAGATAAACAAATTACCAGTGGGAGACAAGAACTCTCTGGGCCTTTTAGATAAGGAGCCCCTAATGCAACATGGTGGCAGACAAGTTGCCAGTGCGCGGATAACAAGTTGTTTTGAAAATTTTCTAATTGGTCCTCCCGTCCTCCGTGATCGTGGACAGCTCGTGCCACCCATTAATCTTATGCAGGGTAGACGTGCATGCACCATAGGTGATGATCTGACCTTTACTATGATTGGCCCCGGGAGCTTCCTGGTTTAAAATAACTGACTCTCACTTTCTATATATGCTAGAACCAGCTTGCAGTAAAGTGCTTCATCTTTGTCGCTGCTATTTGTGTGTGTGCATTTTAATCTCCAACAACGGACCTTGGCCTTTCAGACACTGTGTCAGGGATAAAAGCAGGCAGACTGCCCACCCAGCACTTGCCAGCCAGGTTTGGTGGCACACCCTTCTGGAAGGAGTAGAGTCTGCCAAGCCCATCTACATGCCTGAATTCCTGCGGCACCTTGGTGTTTCTAGCAATGACACATGGGCTGCTGTAAAGTAGTAAAAAATTAATAGGTGGGGTAGTTGGGGAGGCAGGTCACTTAGGGTATAACCATGAAGAGTATCTTCTGTCTCTGTGCTTTCTCTCTTCTTCCCAGTCTCCCTGAAGTGAAAAGCTCAGCTCAAGCATGTACTCCCACCATGACACTTACTCACCAAAGGCCCAGAAACAACAAAACCAAGTGAACTACAATTAAAAAAAAATAAATATTTTTGTTTAAAATAAGAATTTTTATTTCTTTTATTTATTTATTTATTTTTGTTTTTTTGCATTCTGGGGATGAAACACATAAACTCGTAGGCTATAGGCAAAACCACTAGAAAACTAAGTTACATCCCCAGCCCAGAATAAGTAGTTTTGTTATTATTTTTTAACCTTTATTTTATTTATTTATTTTTATGTGTTGCTGAGAATCGAACCCAGGGCCTTGCACGTGCTAAGGGAGCACTCTACCACTGAGCCACAGCCCCAGTCCTTTGTTATTACTTTCTGTGAATATATTTTGTACAATTTTGGCATCACAGCACTGTTGACTCAAATGAGATGAGAACTGCATCTACTATTCATGTTTTAGAGCACTGGGGAAGAACTAATATTACATCTCCCAGTGTTTGGTTGCATTCTCCAATGTACTATAACAGGGACATGAGACTTCTTGGTGTGCAGCCAATAATTATTGCTGATGAAGCCCTCTGCACTTTTGGTAGGTCTCTTCAAATTATTTTCTATCTTGTGTCTAGTCTGTATTTCCAGATACTGGCCCATTTCATGTGAATTACCTAATAAAATGACATAATCACTGTTCATATTCTTTTTCTCTCGATATAATTATGTTTTTTTAAGGGAGATAGTAACATCTCCTGTGTAATATCTGAATTTACCTGAGTCTTCTATTTTTTCCCGGTGTTTTGCCTTTTGAAAAAGCTGAGAGGTAAAAGGTATTTATGAATTTAGTCATCTTAACCTTATTTATTATCCATTGTTCTCTTGATTTAATTTTTTTCTTTCTTTTTTTTCCTGATTTATCACCTCCAGTCACATTAACCCATTACAGCTTCACTGCCACCCAACTTCTTTTTACTCTAATTAGCAAATATTTTACATTTCCATATGGTATAGGAAGAAGAGTATGTTTTATTTGTAATTTTATACTACTGCTTTCTAGCTCAGTTAAGAGTAACAAGAAGAAACTGAGTGTTACACTGCCTTTTACATCTTCATACATCCTGGAATCATTACCAATGAATGAATATGACTGGCTGTTGCTGATGTTGTTCTGTTTAGCAATTTCCTGTTATTTTGCTGGGGGTTGGGGGGTAGATCCACAGAGCTCTTCACAGGGCATGCTGGAAGTCCTAGAACTGAACAAGCTGACTGACCTGGGAACCATGTTTTAATGGACCCTGGGCAGTGACGCATCAACTCATAAACAAAGTTAAACTGAACCAAGTGATTGTATCCTCTGAATAGTCCTGTTACTACCGGTGAGCTTAGTGGGCTTTGCACATGCTGTGATGATCTGGGTGGCTGAAATTTTTGCTTTGCTTTAAATTCCTCATTTGTCATTTTCATGTTCACAGACAAATGCTGAAACTGTCTGAAAATAATTCACAAAACTGTTAAATATCATAAAATTTTGCAACTGCTAGTTAATATACCATCTGGCTAGTAGACATGATACTACTTCCCAGAAATGGTCCTAGAGTACTACAAAAGACTCCAAATCTTTTTAGTAGCTGCCTCTTTGAGAATCTTAGAGAAGGAATTAATGCATAAAATCAAATTGCTCAAATTTACTCATCATATATCCCCAAAGTTACAATATTACTCTCCTAAATTGAGATTACTAGAATTTCATTGAGCATTGTATACAGGTTTATAGTATGACATTTTAAAATAAATTTTCTTAACTATTTTTAGATATGTAAATGACAGAAGAGTAAATTCTGAAATACTACATATACATAGAATATAGCATATAACTTATTCTACTAAGGATCTTATTCTTTTGGTTGTATATAATATGAGGTTTCACTGTGTGTATATTCATAGATGAACATAGGAAAGTTATGTTTGATTCATTCTGTCTTTTCTATTCCCATTTCTCCACCTTCCTTTTATTCCCCTTTGTCTAATTCAATCAACTTTTCTCACATTGTTGTCAACATGTTCTATTACTTGTACTCTTGATAATTGCCATTCCAACTAGAGTGAGATGGAATGACTGTGTAGTTTAATTTGCATTTCTCTAATTTGTAGCGATGTTGAGCATTTATTTCATATATTTGTTGGCCATTTTCATTTCTTTTATGATATGCCTGTTAATTTCCTTTGCCCATTTGGTGATTGGAATACTTGTTTGTACTGTGTTAAGTTTTATGATTTCTTTATATATCCTGGAGATGAATGCTAAACCTGATGTGCAGGTGCAACAATTTTTTTTCCCATTTTAAGTTCTCTTCACATGTTTGATTGTTTTCTTTTCTGTGAAAAAGATTTCTAGATGAGAAACTCATTTAACTCTTGAAGCAATTCAATGATACGTGAAATATGAAAACCAAAATATAACTTACGTGTGTCATGCTCATTTAAAGAGCCATAATACATTCAAGAGATAAAGGCAGTGATAATCCTATTTAAAATCATGAATGTAGGTTCACAAAATGTAGGCTCTTTAACCAAATCCCAGTGTCAGTAAGTCATAGAGTACAGATAGAAACCTAGTTCTCCTCTGTTATTTGTGTTTTCCCTGAGGCAATCTGCAGTAACAAGCCCAACTATCTAATAAATTCAGTTTGTTTGAATAGACATAATAAGACATTCTTATTAAAACCCATCAGTCAAGATAATATGATGGTTTAACATTATTTCCTCTTTGCCAGTGTTAGATGTTCATGATTTAAAATATTGTTTAGCATTCATCACAGATTTTTTTAAACACAGAAATGTGGGTGGATAAAGTAGGGGGAGAAGCTTGGCTAATGATCATATAAAACAACAAATTGATTCATTCAAAAGTTGACAGATGTTGCTGAAGGGTGTTTGAACAATCAGTGAAAGAAGCTCAAAAAACTCAGTGAGAAGTAAGCCTGTATTCTCATTTCAATTGATACATATATATAAATGTATTAATACAAACTGCCATTTGTTTTGCCTCCTTTATATCCCCTTGTATTTCTTTACTTCAGAAGAAAAGATTAAAGGAGAAAATGCATAAAAGTACACAGAAACAGATAAGATAATCAAAATCCATAGACAACAGGCATATGGATTTTACTTAAAGGGTCTTCTTTCCTGTACCTTATACTTAGGAATAATTTTATTGTGCTTCAGAGTAACAGATTTATAACTAGAAAGGGCTCTTCTGTGAATTTCTCCACTGATTAACTTTCTAAATGATCACTAAATTTAATAGAGCTCAATCAGGGGGTACTTCATTAATAGTTTAGGCACATGCAGTGCCTTCTAGATAAAAAATGTAAAAGTTTAGGAGATAGTTAAAGCACCACTATGTGAATTGGCCAAGATCATTAATTTAGATCACATGGTGAAAAAGAGCTTGTGTACTGGAGGCACCTAACCTTTGTACAACAGCTGGCAAATAATTTCCTCCTAAGAGTTGAAAGAATGTTGGGAGTTCATTTTGAAGAATGAGGTTTCAGATTAGTTGATATAATGATCTGTTATTTCAAGGAGATAAATATGGTCTGCTTCTGCACCCTGGAGGTGGTGCATCAAGAGTTATGTGGGCTCATGATTCTTTACACTCTTTACAAAACGTGTGACCACTTTGTAAGCTTGTTGAAAACTTATGGAAGTAAATACCATGCCCTACTGTACCTTTTGATTACTAGCACCCTGCAGAGTTGCTACAGGTGTAAGCCCTCCATTATCAGTGTTTCTTCACAGACCACCATCTGTATAAAAAGGGTTACTCTGAAATTAGAATAATTTGTTGAAACAGGAGCCTTTAGACATGATGTAACAGGCAGTTAAAAAAAAAAAACAAGAATTTGGAGTCATTATCAGTGATAGAGAAGACTTGCAGACTCCAGGGGTTACCAGACCCAAGTCCAGGTACCTCATCACTGGAAAACCATTAGTCAAAAGATGTGAATTAGTGGGAAAGAAATCAGGTATACTGAAGGTCCAGCACACTAAGGGATTGTGGGGCTGTCATCTTCATAGTGCCCTCTTGGGGATCTCAGGGACACAAAGGGTTTTGTAAAGACAGAAAGATGGGACTGTGAGGTGCTGAGAGGGAAGGTTTCTCTTAGCAGGATTTTTGTCATCCAGGGTGTGTCTCCTTTTCTTCATTTTTTTAAATGCTTTTTTTTCTTTGTTTACTTTTCTTTATTTTTTTATTGGTTGTTCACAACATTACAAAGCTCTTGACATATCATATTTCATACATTAGATTTAAGTGGGTTATGAATTCTCAATTTTTACCCCAAATGCAGATTGCAGAATCACGTTGGTTACACGTCCACAATTTTACATAATGCCCTATTAGTAACTGTTGTATTCTGCTACCTTTCCTATCCCCTACTATCCTCCCTCTTCTTCTCTCATATCTTCTCTCTCTACCCCATCTACTGTAATTCATTTCTCTCCTTGTTTATCTTCCCATTTCTCTCACAACTTATTATATGCAATTTTGTATAGCAATGAGGGTCTCCCTTCATTTTCATGCAATTTTCCTTTTCTCTCCCTTTTCCTCCCATCTCATGACTCTGTTTAATGTTAATCTTTTCTTCCTGCTCTTACTCCCTGCTCTGTTCATAGTTGCTCTCATTACATCAAAGAAGACATTTGGTATTTGTTTTTTAGAGATTGGCTAGCTTCACTAAGCATAATCTGCTCTATTTCCCTGCAAATTCCATGATTTTGTCATTTTTTAGTGCTGCATAATACTCAATGGTGTATAAATGCCACATTTTTTTATCCATTCATCTATCGAAGGGCATCTAGGTTGGTTCCACAGTCTAGATATTGTTAATTGTGCTGCTATGAACATCGATGTGGCAGTATCCTTGTAGTATGCTCTTGTAAGGTCTTCAGGGAATAGTCCGAGAAGGGCAATAATAGATGGGTCAAATGGTGGTTCCATTCCCAGCTTACCCAGGAATCTCCATTTTGCTTTCCAAATTAGCCACACAAATTTGAAGTCCCACCAGCAATGTACAAGAATACCCTTTTCCCCACATCCTCACCAGCACTTGTTGTTGTTTGACTTCATAGTGGCTGCCAATCTTACTGGAGTGAGATTGTATCTTACTGTGGTTTTGATTTGCATTTCTCTGACTGCTAGAGATGATGAGCATTTTTTCATATACTTGTTGATTGATTGTATATCCTCCTCTGAGAAGTGTTTGTTCAGGTCCTTGGCCCATTTGTTGATTGGGTGATTTGTTATCTTATTGTCTAATTTTTTGAGTTCTCTGAATACTCTCGATATTAGGGCTCTATCTGCAGTGTGAGAAGTAAAAAATTTGTTTCCATGATGTAGGCTCCCTATTTACCTCTCTTATTGTTTTTCTTTCTTAGAACAAACTTTTTAGTTTAAGTAAGTCCCATTTGTTGATTCTTGTTATTAACTCTTGTGCTATGGATGTCCTATTAAGGAATTCGGAGCCCAACCCCACAATATGTAGATATGAGCCAACTTTTTCTTCTATAAGACGCAGAGTCTCTGATTTGATATTAAACTCCTTGATCCATTTTGAGTTAACTTTTGTGTTTGGCAAGAGGGGAGGATTCAGTTTCATTTTGTTGCATATGGATTTCCAGTTTTCCCAACATCATTTGTTGAAGATGCTATCCTTCTTCCATTGCTTTTAGCCCCTTTATCAAATGTAAGATAGTTGTAACTTTGTGGATTAGTCTCTGTGTCCTCTATTCTATACCATTGGTCCACCCGCCTGTTTTGGTACCAGTACCATGCTGTTTTTGTCACTATTGCTCTGTAATATGGTTTGAAATCTGGTATCTCTATACCACCTGATCCACACTTTCTGCTTAGAATTGCTTTTGCTATTCTGGGTCTTTTATTTTTTCATATAAATTTCATGATTGCTTTACCTATTTTTTCAAGAAATGCTTTTGGGATTTTTATTGGCATTGCATTAAACCTATAAATAACTTTTGGTAATATTGCTATTTTGATGATATTAGTTCTGCCTATCCATGAACAGGGTACATTTTTCTATCTTTTAATATCTTCTACTTCTCTCTTTAGGGTTCTGTAGTTTTTATTGTATAAATCTTTCACCTCTTTTGTTAGGTTGATTCCCAAATATTTTATTTTATTTTTTTTTTGAGAATATTGTGAATGGAGTGTTTTTCCTCTTTTCCGTTTTAGAAGTTTTGTCGCTGATATACAGAAATGCCTTTGATTTATGCGTGTTGATTTTATATCCTGCCACTTTGCTTAATTCATTTATTAGTTCTAGTAGTTTCTTTGTAGACCCTTTTGGGTCTTCTAGGTATAGAACCATGTCATCTGCAAATAGTAATAATTTTAGTTCTTCTTTTCCTATTTTTATGCCTTTAATTTCTTTCATCTGTCTAATTGCTCTGGCCAGTGTTTCGAGAACTATATTGAATAGAAGTGATGATAGAGGGCATCCCTGTCTTGTTCCAGATTTTAGAGAAAATGCCTTCAACTTTTCTCCATTCAGAATGATGCTAGCCTGAGGCTTAGCATAGATAGCTTTTACAATGTCAAGGTAAGTTCCTGTTATGTCTAGTTTTTCTAATGATTTGAGCATAATGGAATGTTGGACTTTGTCGAAAGCTTTTTCTGTATCTATTGAGATGATCATATGGTTCTTTTCTTTAAGTCTATTGATGTGGTGAATAACATTTATTGATTTCCATATATTGAACCATCCTTGCATCACAGGAATAAATCCTACTTGATCATGGTGCACAATTTTTTTGATGTGTTTCTGTATTCGATTTGCCAGAATTTTATTGAGGATTTTTGCATCAAGGTTCATTAGAGATATTGGTCTGTAGTTTTCTTTCTTTGAGGTGTCTTTGTCTGGTTTCAGAATCAGGGTGATGTTGGCCTCATAGAATGTATTTGGAAGTGCTCCCTCTTTTTCTATTTCTGAAATAACTTGAAAAGTAATGGTATTAATTCTTCTTTAAAGGTTTTGTAAAACTCTGCTGTATACCCATCCTGTCCTGGGCTTTTCTTGGTTGGTAGTATTTTGATTGCCTTTTCAATTTCATCCATTTATATTGGTCTGTTCAAATTGTGTGTATCCTCCTGACTCAGTCTGGGCAAATCATATGACTTAAAAAATTTGTCGATTTCTCCACTATCTTCTATTTTATTGGAATATAGGTTTTCAAAATAATTTCTAATTGTCTTCTGTATTTCTGTAGCATCTGTTGTGATATTGCCTTTTTCATCCCGTATGTTAGTAATTTGAGTTCTCTCTCTTCTTCTCTTCATTAGCATGGCTAAAGGTCTGTCAATCTTATTTATTTTTTTGAAAAACGAACTTTTAGTTTTGTTAATTTTTTCAATTATTTCTTTTTTTAAGTTAATTAATTTCTGCTTTTATTTTAATTATTTTCTGTTTTCTGCTGCTTCTGGTATTGATTTGCTCTTGTTTTTCTAGGGCTTTGAGATGTAATGTTAACTCATTTAATTGTTGACATTTTTTTCTTTCAAAAAATAAACTCCATGCAATGAGCTTTCCTCTTAGAATTGCTTTCATAGTGCTCCAGAAATCTAGATATATTTTGTCTGTGTTCTCATTTACCTATAATTTTCTTTAAGTTTTCTCTTTGATGTCTTTGGAAACCCATTGTCTATTCATTAGAATATTATTTTGTTTCTAGGTGTTAGAATGTATTTTTTATTTTATCATTGATATCTAATTCCATTCTATTATGATTTGATATAATGTAGGGTAGTATCTCTACTTTTTATATTTGCTAAGGGTTTTTTGTGGCATAGTATATGGTCTATTTTAGAGAAGGATCCAAGTGCTGCTTAGAAGAATGTATATTCTTTCATTGAAGAATAAATTATTCTATATGTGTCAATTAAGTCAAATTATTTTTTATATTATTAAGTTCTATTATTTCTTTTCTCAGCTTCTATTTGGAAGGTCTGTCTAGTAAAGAAAGAGGTGTGTCAAAGTCACCCAAAATTATTGTGTTGTGGTCTATTTGATTTTTGAACTTGAGAAGAGTTGTTTGATGAATATAAAGGCTTAATTGTTTTTGATATATATATATATTTAAAATTGTTATGTCTTGTTTGTGTATGGTTCCCTTTATCCTGTTTGATTGACTTTAGTTTGAAGTCTACTTTATTTGATATAAAGATGGAAACTTCTGCTTGCTTCCACAGTCCATGTGAGTGGTACAATTTCTGCACACTCTTCACCTTATGTCTGTGGGTATCTTTTTCTCTGAGATGAGTCTATTGGAGGCAGCAGATTGTTAGTCTTCTTTTTCTTAATCCAATCTGCTAGTCTATGTCTTTTGATTGGTGAGTTTAGGCCATTAAAATTCAGGATTATTATTGAGACATGATTTGTGTTCCCAGCCATTTTTTTAAATTTATGATATTTAATGTGGCTTGGTTTATCCTCTGATTTTCATCTTTGTTTTTTTTTTCTTGGAATATTTTGCTGAGGATTTTCCATAGTTCAGGTTTTCTAACTGTAAATTTTTATAACTTTTTTTTATCATGGAAAGTTTTTATCTCAACATCAAATATGAAGCTTAGTTTTGCTGGATATAAGATTCTTCATTGGCATTCATTTTCTTTCAGAGCTTGGTATTTGTTGATTCACAGTCTCCTGGTTTTGAGGGCTTAGGTTGAAAAGTCTTCTGAGATATAAATTGGTCTCTCTCTTTATGTGATCTGATTTCTTTCTTTTGTGACTTTAAAAATTATATTTTTATTTGGTATGGTGGGCATTTTTCTTATAATGTGCCTTGGTGTAGATAGATTGTAATTTTGTATATTTGGTGTCCTGGAATCCTCTCGCATTTGGTATTCCAATTCATTCCTCATGCTTGAAAAATTATCTAATATTATCTCATTGAAAAGATTGTTCATTTTTTTGATTTGAAACTCTGTGCCTTCCTCTATACCAATAACTCTTAAATTTGGTCTTTTTATGCTGTCCCATTATTCTTGGATGTTCTGTTCATGATGTCTAAGTATCTTCACTGTGTGATCAAATTTATTCTCTAGATTGTGTACTTTGTCTTCATTATCTGACATTTTTTTTTTCTAAGTGATATGGTCTATTGGTTATGTTCTCTGTTGAAATTTTTATTTGATTTATTGTATGCTTCATTTCACGGATTTCTGTTTTTTTCTAGAGTTTCTGTCTCTCTCTTAAAGTAATTTTGTGCTACCTGTATTTTCTCCCTTATTGTTGAAGTGATCAATTTATGCCTGTATTTGCTCCTTTAGGTAATTTAAAAATTCACAGATCATTTTAATTATGACATTTTGAATTTCTTCTGACATTTCATTAACTTCTCTTTTCATGGGTTCTGTTATTTTAGTGTCCTTGTTTGTTTTGGGCACTTTCCTCCAACAGTTTTTCAAGTTGTGTTTGTGTCTTCTTTATTTCAGTGTGAATCTGAGATATTACATTTTTTTACCTATATTCTTGTTGTACCTGTGTATATTATCTGTACCTTGACTCTATGTTGAGCTTCTAGACTCTACTGGTGTCCCTCAATGAATGCTTCTGCATACTGAATCTGGGTCCTGCATAAGTTGGAGTGGGTAAGTGTGGGCAGCCAGTCTGAATGTTTCACATTCTTCTCCCTGGAGCAGAGAGGCTCTCACCATTCCTACATTATGAAGTGACCTGGACATTGCCCCAGTCCTGGAGGTTGAGGATGCATCTTCAGAAGAAGGCATGCCACCCTATGGATTGAGCTATGCTCACTTGTTCTTTTATGATATTACCCCCTTGCTCTGTTTGGGATAGAATGTTCAATGGAAATGCCTTTTGTGTGTCCATTTCTCTTGCTCTGGTTTTAAGTATGACCTTCTTATTTGTCAGCCAACCTTTTGAAAGCAGGCTTCAAAAAAATAGACTCAATCCCTGAAACCAGATCCTTTGCCTCATTTGAATGGCTTCTCCTTAACAAAAATGTTCAGTTTGCATGTACTCTTTCTCTCTTCAGACACTTAAGGTCAGAGAAGGCATCACAGGACCCCCCCCAAAAAAATGTATTTCTGACTCTTTTGTGATTATTTTATGCAGCCCAGTTGACCTGGAGTTACCCTTGGTGTTTTTATCATGAGAAACATGACAGGTGAATCTGAGACACTGGGCTTGAGTTCTCTTGGCAGTCAGGTGACTTGGTGGTCTGGGCTAAAATTTGGCTCCCACAGCACTCTGCTGGTCAGAAAGGGTTGTCCTGCACTTGAGGCTAGGCTCTGGTGGGTGTCTGCCCCACCAGGGTAGGGTGGACTGGGATTGCTGTGAGCCTGGAACCACCAGGCCAGTGTTGATTAGTTTTTCTTGAAGTTTATTTTGTTTCAGGAGAACCAAGATGGCAGCATGTAATTTTTTATTGATTTTTTTTGAATCTCAAAAGCAGTGCTTATTTGTTATATTATGTTGTTATGAGCATAAAGTAAATAAAAATATAGTGCAATCTCTAACCATGCACCAAAATTAACTCAAAATTGAATAAGGACCCAAGAATTAAACCAGAGACTTTGTGTCTAACAAGAGAAAAAGTAGGTTCTGATCTTTTTCATGTGGGATTAGGACACAACTTTCTTATAGCCCAAAAAGTTAAACCAAGTATAAATAAATAGAATGGAATCAAACTAAAAACTTTTTTCTCAGCAAAAGAAATAATTTGTGAAGTGAACAGAAAGCCTACACTTTTTTACTCTTCACACATCAGATAGAGCACTAATCTCTTGGGCATATAAAAAAATACAAATGCTAAGCACCAAAAAAAAAAATAATAAATAACCCAATCAACACATGGACTAAAAACTGAAACAGGTACATATAAGAAGAAGATACACAATCAATTAACAAATATATTTTAAAAATGCTCATCATCTCTAGCAATTTGAGCAATGTAAATCAAACCTACTCTAAGATATTATCTCACTTTAGTCAGATGGCAAGTATTATGAAGACAAACAACAATAAGTGTTGATGAGGATGTGGGGGAAAAGGTACTCATCTTATCCTGGTAGGACTAAAAATTGGTGCAGCCCATATGGCAAATAGTATGGAGATTTCTTCAGAAGTTGGGAATGAAACCACCATGTAATCCACCTCTCCCTATCCTCGGTCTATACCTGAAGGACTCAAAAAAAGCACACTTCAGGGACACAGCCACATCAATGTTTATAGTAGCACAATTCACAATAGCTAAAGTGTGAGCCAACCTAGATGCCCTTCAGCGGATGAATGGATAAAAAAACATGGCATATATACACAATGGAATTTCACATAGCAATAAAAGTCAATAAAATCATGGCATTGACAGGTATATGGATGGCATTGGAGAAGATAATGCTAAGTGAAGTTAGCCAATCCCCCAATAAAATAAAATGGTTAATGTTTTCTCTGATATAAGGAGGCTGACTCATAATGGGGTAGGGAGGGGGAGAATGGGAGGAACAAATGAATTCTAAATATGACAGAGGGGTGAGAGGGAATGGGAGGAGACAGGGAATTAGCAAGGAGGATGGAATGTGATAGACATCATTATCCAAAATACATTTATGGAGACATAAATTAGTTTTCATCATACTTTATATAAGAACAGAATTATGAAAAATTGTGGTATATATGTGTAATATAAAATTTTATGCATTCTGCTGTCATTTTTTATTTTAAATCAATTTAAACAAACAAAAAAACAACAACAAGAAAAAGAGCTTTGTCTGGCAAGAGAATGGAGAAGTTACAGGGCACTTTGGAGAAACATATTAGATAATCAATATTTACGAACAGTTGAGCATTATTGCTAAAAATTTTAGGAAATGGTCCATCTCTTTCTACACCTATAAGGAAAGGAGCATGAGCCATTAAGGTCCACAAAGAAATAGTCTGTGTACTATTGATGATTAAGTAGTTAAAGAATAAATTAAGAATATAGAAGGCTGGGAGACATTTTGATGTGAATTTATCCCATCTGTTCAGATTGTTTGACCAACACTTTAACATCACCACAGGATTTTGAACATTGTGGTTTATTGTCATTGATGATGCTTTCTCATCTTGAGAGTCAGTTTTTGCATCTGGGGAATCAGCCATCAAGTGTTGCACAAGTCTTGCTGGGATCCATATTGGTGTACATATTTTGAAAAAACACAAGCAAAAGCTTTCACTAGGGTTAATAAAGAGCCTGGTGGTTGCCATTGTTGTTTTTGAGGATATTTTCAGACCACTTATGGTAACTTGAGGGACTTGTTAATAACTCCTAGTATCTCTGTATCAGGTTATGGTTAACATCCTCAAATTTCAAAAAACATACAATAAATAAAGCCATATTGGTTAACATATGAGGAATTTCATCAGTTAGCAAGGGATTCTAGCTCTAATTTTTGTGTTTTGAGCCAAAAAATTTTGATGGGCTGTCTCAAAAATGGCTGGTGCTTGGGAATTAATAGGAATTCTTGAAAAATATTTAATGTTCTATTGCCCACAGAATACAGCAAACATTTTGTAAGTATAAGCTGAACCATTGTGTGCTGTTACATAATGTGGAAAACATTTTGTCACAATGCATTTGAGCATATGTTAAATGACATGATTATTTTTTCCCCAACCATAGGAGTAGCTGTAATTAGTCCAGGAGATGTGTCAATTGTGACATATAAATAGTTTAATTTACCAAGCAAGGGTATGTGTATGACAACAATCTTCTATAAAGACAATGCCTTTAAACCCCATGAAATGACTCTTGAGATTGTAAGACACCCCCCCCCAAAAAAAAGAAGCATAACTTTTACAAGTTTTCACTATCTGTTTAGTTTGTAGGATACTGAGTGTAGAAAAAAACTGTTTAAGAGAGTGGACTGAATGATGGAATTGAGCATGTAACTCTTGCAGAGTCTCAATCAGTTCCATATTCACTTCTCATGGCTTGTTCTGTTAAATTTTTAAACTTTGAGATAAATCCAGGTAAAACAGTATGTGATAAATTCAGCCCAATTTTATCTTAAGACTGTGAGCCATCTGTCACAAGGTCATGAAAAGTTCATTTCTGTTTTAATGTAAAATACTAATATTTCTATTTGGCCTGATCACACTTTGGTGTTTTAAAATTGCTTGGAACTCCTGCCCAAGTTTTGAACTTACTTATGCCTGGCTCTCCCTCACCCGATAAAAACCCTTCCTAAAAATCTCAGCTGCTCCTCATTATTTCTGATGATGGATTCTGAGTTTACTTCCTACCTTAAGATATTAAGATATGTAGATTGTTAACCTGCTATCTGCTTATGCATTATGCTTCCCAGGATCCTGTCAGCTGTAAGCTGCCTAGACATCTATCTTTGTAACTTTTTATGTTAGAAAAACTTCCCTGCACTTAGACCAGGCACTGTACTCTGGCCCTACTCTTGGGCAAGGCAATTCACTGATCAGCTCTTTTGTGAACTCAATATAAGCTTGTTTTAATTTGGTTTAGAATTAGCGTCAGTGGGCTTTGCTTTGCATTCTGGGTTCAACATAAGAGCTCTGATATGAGTGATGAACAGTGGGTTAGTATATTTTTGGAGCACTCTTTGAGAAGAAAGATGGAGTATATCCAAAGCTGATTTTGCTTTTCCTTTAATAAAGAAACAAGGAAACCTGGCTATAATTTAGGCACAATAAACACTATCAGTAAAGATGTATATATACTGACTTATCTTCAATGACCCCAGTGGTTGCCTGTAACTCTAATAATTGGGGTAAGGCAGGTAGCTCCTTGTAAGTTCAGGTTTTGTATTCATCCCTGGTAAGATTATAAATAAGAATTAAAAAGCCACCAAAATAACTGGCATCAGTACTGATAAGGTCAGCTCCAGGAATTTGTTTATCACAAATTATCTTTAAAAAATAAACTGTTTTATCAAATAAATCTTGGATAGGTTTTCAACGAGTAAATGATTAACCAATGAAAAAGTCATAATTGAATGTTTAAACAGGATATTATTTTTTAAATGAAGGTTTACTTTCTGTTTAATTAATGGCAAGACAAATTTATTAGGTTTTAGACCAAATAATTGAAGAGTCCTAGTGTGTAGTTGTAATACCATTAGACAAAACATAGTAAGTTGGGGGTAATTTTGAAAGAAAAAGCAGCAGAAAGATGCATTGATTCTAAATGTCTACTTTATTCCT
Organism: Ictidomys tridecemlineatus; assembly: GCF_052094955.1. NCBI lineage: Eukaryota > Metazoa > Chordata > Mammalia > Rodentia > Sciuridae > Ictidomys > Ictidomys tridecemlineatus. Next base: position 27,355,291 of record NC_135494.1, read on the forward strand.
GGAAAAAAAGACCAGTGGGAATAGGTGAGGTGTATAAACTATAGTAATAATGTCCTTGTCAGTATTCCATTGGCTAAGATGCAAATCAGCAAGCTGATTATTAACCTCTTATAAGGCTTTGTAAGCTTCAGGAGTTAATCTTCTTAAAGACAAAGAATATAGATCATTCTCCAAATATTGGAACAGAGGAGGTAGAGCCCTTCAAAGAACCTGTTGAAATGTAAGCCAATTTTTGTTTCCTAAGACCTTTTGTAAATCATTTAAAGAGATTTTATGTAAATGTTGAGAGCCTGTACTAAGATCTCTGCAAGAGTTAATAAATGATTCACAAAAAAGTGAAAATGGGCTAATTTTTGAACATTTCCTGGAGCTCTATTTAATTTAATTTTTTTAAGTGTTGGACTTGTTGGAAGATGAAGTCTAGGTCTTGTGCAGAGGGGTGGGCTAAAATAACGTCATCCATATAATTTATAATCATGAGGTCTGGTACCTTTAAGAAAGGCACCAAAGCGTGGAATATATAATATTGACTGGTTTTCATGCCTTATGTTAAGCCAAACATCACCATCTCTGACATGATACAGCTTGATTTAATATATGCAGAAAGAGTCAACTCCTCTATATGGCACTGTTGCAACATCTGTGAAAAAAGAAAAACATAAGAGCTTATAGCCAAAGAGGAGACTTCTTGCTCTTTCTACACTCTTTTTCCTGTTCTTTCTCCATTTTTACTTAAATCTCAACATCTCATATCAGATACCCCTTTTCTTCTACATCTGTGTTACCCTCCTCTTGCTCACTGTCTTTTGTTCTTGTTAGCTTTCCACATTTTCCTTCTGATCTTCTTTTGCAATAGCTGTCTCTCCCAAATAATAGTGGGCCACTGCTGCAATTTCTTCTCCACCCGGAGTGAGCCACTAACAGCTAGCAAAATAACATAAAAGTAGTTTGAGGCTTGTTTATGTGTTTGCTACTGCTGCTGAGGAGCATTTTTCAGAGCCAGTTGGAATATTGAATATTCCTTCCAAAGGAAATCATGGATTTTTAGCTAATAATTTTTTCCAAAAGTTTTTAATTTTTCATAGTTTACTTTTGTACCCTGGGCATTTAAAAGCTGTTGTGCAATTAGTAGATGAGCATGTTTATGTTAACCAGGTAAATTACCCATTGCCCTGACCGCTTATGTTTTGAGCTTTGAGTTTCCTTATGGCCAGAAATCCCTCAAGCAAAATCACCTGATTATCCAATGTTTGAGCACCAGAATGTTGAAGGGACTGCCCTTCCAATATCTACTGTGGGAGCCTGAGGGCATGGAGAAACCCCTCCAGAAAATGTTTCAGAGAGCGAAATATGCTTTATTTCACAACAAAATAGCTTTAACAGTGAGTATTTGTCAATTTACATATAACAGTCATGATATGCCAGAGGTGATTCACAACAGACCATCTTATGGATGTCCAGACATCGAGAGTCTAGAAACTGACATGTAGGCTGACCTTGCACCAACAGGGAAATAACTCCTTGTCAAAGAAACAAGGAATTTGCACTTGACAGTGTTATGACAGAAATTTGTCCCCAAACATAATATTCTATGTTATAATTTCCCAGCTAAACAATGAGCAAGATAAGCATTTCTTCATGTAGTTCCAAGGTCAGGTCCTGCAACAAAAACTAAAAGTAAATATTTATAAACTCTTACTTAGAACTAAGGCCTGTTATCTGAGCCTTTATGCTAGTGTCTCTTGAGTACCTGGAATTGTTTTTTGTAACAAAATCAGTAATGCATGTATATTGGTCATGACACACACTACCTTCAAATAGTTAAAAGGAAAATATGATTTGTAAAGGGTGAAAAGTACACAGTGAATGAAAAAAAACTGTACTAACCTCCTATTCTGAACATCACTATACACATATTCTGCATAATTTCAGTGCAAAGTCTTTTACTATATGCTTGGATACTTGCTCTTGACCTCTCTTGGCCTTCTACCACTCTGTAATGACTTTTAAATGAATGCCCTACCGCTCTCTTCTGTCTAGTAAAACCTTATGCATCCCTTGCAGACCTGGAATAGATTTTCAGACTTAACCCATTAAATTCTCAGGAACTCAATTCTATGACTATTTCAATGAAATTGATACAGGTGCATTAAAATACGTTTGAACTTATCATTGAGAGCTTATATATTATCATGTTTCTGTTAATCAACATTATATTTATTTTAATGTACTTACAGTCTTATAACCATTACATATCACATAATTATATGTCATATACTGTATATAGGTTTTCATATGTGTTCCACATCTGGGACCATGGGACACAGTTTCTCTTTCCATGGCTGCATCTCACACAAAGAAAAAGGGCTAACATCAGCCATTTGAGTACATATGCATAAGACACCTCTTGGGAAGCAAATAACATTCAGAAGTAGGTTCTGCACAGATCCACCTTGGCTAGAATAAAGGCATGGAACGTGAGATTTCAGGGATGGCAATAGCCAGAGGTTCTGCAACATTGTGCTGGGTGAGAGGCAATGTCTGCTCAGTATCAGTGGCATCAGGAACTTTCCTAAGAAATATGCAGTATAACCTTATGGTTTTTCCCAACCGTAGATTCTCAGACCCGTTTGAAAAATCTTTAAGCTACCTAATGCCCTTCAATAATTGTTTAAGTTTTGCAACTAAGTATTCTGGAAGATACATAAAGTACAAAATTTGCATCTTATTCCAAGATATTTTAAGACCATTAGTGGATCATGCATAACTTGCTTCTTTTAGAATACACAGGGACTTACACATTATAGTGATAGTTTAAGACATCAAAATATAAACAAGAGTGGAGTCACAGAGATTTTGATGTTTTAACAACTTTAGGTAGAGTGAGCAGTCTGTTTGACCACTTCTTACCTGCCCACTAATAATTAAGTACTGTGTTTTCTGTATTGAATATGGGCAGGACCATGACCAATTGCATCAGTGTTAAAGAAGCTTTGTGACTTCCAAGAATAAATAAAATGACACAATAGACACACTTCTGCCTTATATCCTGAGATACCCCAAGACATCATAACAAAGTCTGGCTACCCAAATACCACATGCTGAAGTTAGCTGAGACCATATTGATAAGCCATATTAGGTGTTCTCACTGACAGACCCAGCTGAGGATTCAGTTGTGAGACACAATCTGATGTTTTGTGTAATTTTTTTTTAAATGATACTTGTATAGTCTAGTCTTTCTTTGACTTTCTTGCCAAGATTTTATTATTGGAGGAAAAATAACTCTTGCCTGGTCTTGCCTTATCTGGCCTTGCCTTGCCTCTTCCTGGCATGGCTGCTGAGAAGTTAAGATTTGCTTGGCCTTGCCTTCTTTTCCTTTCCAGGTCTAAGAAACCTCTGTATTCTCAAATATTAGTATTAAGGTTCTTATTCCAGCTGCCAAGAAGGGTAATAACACAGATGGTGAAAGGGTACAGACATCATTATACAAAATACATGTATGAAGATGTGAATTTGGTGTCAACATATCTTATATATAAACAGAGATATGACAATTTGTGTTATAAAATGTATTAAAAATTGTAATGTAAAAAAAGAGAGCTCATGTATAATGGCATAATTTGGCATGAACATACTTTATATACAAAGTTAAGAAAAATTGTTCTGTGAATGGATAAATATGAATGTAATGAATTCTACTAATGTCATGTATGTAAGAAATAAATAAGTAGATAAATATATGAATAAAATAATACCATGTCACATTTATTCTTTTGTGTTTTAATACTCAGGGGATACTCAGAAATATTCTTTTTTTTATTTCCTCTTTTTTATTGAGTGATATCCTTCTTGCTTAAGACACTCCTATGTTAACAAGCTCATAAAATATACATTGTTTTAGTATCCATTAAAGATAATGTACCTGTTTTTATAGTCTATTCAGCATTGTTTTGGCCATACTTACCTCTCCATTATTTGCAATGAATTATATATATATATATATATATATATATATATATATATATATATATATATATATTTAGCATTGAAAAAAAATATATAATGGCTCATCAATATTTTATATATATATATAAATATAATTTATATATAAAATATTTAAAATACTTTATATATAAATTATATATATATATATACATATATATATATAAAATATTGATGAGTCATATTATATGTGTTTTCACTGATAAAGATTGACAAAAAGGCTTTCTTTCAAATGCATAGCAAAATGTCATAATGAGGAAAGTTCCCATTTTGTTCTTGTTTGATTGTATGTTTCAATTATAACAGGATTATAGTGTAGTGTATATATAGCATTTTTTTTTCTGGGTGCTACTAGGGACTAAGCCCAAGATTGCATTACTTCTGAGATGTACCCCGCAGCCTATTTATTTATTCTTATTTTGAAACAGTGTCTAAGATTCTGATGTTCTTAATGAGTTGCTGTGGCTGGCTTTAATTTTGTGATCCTCCTGATTTATTTTCCCATTAGTAAGATTTCAGGCCTGCACCATTGTAGCCAGTCACTATTTTTTTTTTTAACATTACATGCATGTGGCCCAGAAACCACATTAAACCAAGATAGTTAATAATAAATTCAAAAAGATATAAATTAACTAAAAGTCCCCTTGAATATTTTTTTAAAGAGAGAGAGAGAGAGAGAGAGAGAGAGAGAGAAAATTTTAATATTTATTTTTTTTAATTTTTGGCAGACACAACATCTTTATTTGTATATGGTGCTGAGGATCGAACCCGGGCTGCACTTATGCCAGGTGAGTAGACTACTGCTTGAGCCACATCCCCAGCCCTTGAATATTTCTTAGTAATATATTATAAAAGCTAATTTTAAAATTTTGTTCATATGTGCACATAAAAGCTCCATGAATAATAAATATTTCAAAGACAATATTTCTGTGTAAACACAAATTAGCTTATTTCAGGATATTCAAATATACAAATTGGTCATATGGATTAATTGAATTCAAAAACAGAAATAAAAGTGAAAAAAATGTTTAAGTAATGTCATTTAGAAATCTGAATTTTTGAAAATTTTACATAGTCACTTGAAAAATATTGTGTGACACAAGTTGAGATATGCTTACAAAGGAGCAAGAGAGGTACATAAAGTACTTTTAAAGTTATTTGCTACATTAGCAGAAAATTGGATATTTTTTGAAGACCATCAAATTAATGCCTGTAGACCAATCTACAGCATGGTCATATATGTAAATAAAGGCACCTTTTTGACTCTTTTTTTTTTATTTTATAGCTGCTAGGCATCAACCTCAGGAACTTTCATGCACACTTATAGTAGGCAATCAGCCTGCCACTATTCTAGTAATAAACAGATTTGGAATGAGTCCACTCCCATTCATTTATTGTCTACTACAGATTTCAGACAATAGCAACAGAAATTTATTGAGTCCCAATTCCTAACATAAATAAAATTATTATTTTCCAAATTTATCTCTCATTCATATCTCATTGTGATTTTTAAGATATTGAGGATTTTTTTTACAATATATCAGGTTTTCTAAGTGAAAAATTATAAGATTAATAATTAAAGAACTTTTAATCTTTTTTGTGTATATGTCATTTATCTCCTTTCTTTGCTTTAATGTTTCTATTTTCTATTTAAGTATATGAACAGCATTAGCTGGCATGCCTCAGGTTCAAAATCTTAATTGAAAAAATTAAGTGTTTTGCCATCTAAAAATGACGCTATCTCCTAATTTGCAAAGAGTTGCTCATTTCTTTTTTACTTTCAGTGGTGTTTTAATTAGAAGTACTCACCAAGATGCATCTTTATCTGTACTCCTCATTAAAGTGTTGATTAGACATGAGAATAATCTCTTTAACTTATGGATTACTATATTTAGAAGGTATTCTTCTTGTTTTATAGATTTTCTATACAGTTGTTCTAATTAGATTTTTCCACTTCCATTCATTTGTAGAACTTTTATGCCATTGAGTTTATATTCATGTTTTTTGATATTAATAAAATAAAACATCAAGACTTCCATGATAAAATTCTGCAGTCCAGAACATATTGAAGCACCTTAGAATCTAATGATCTGATCCTTAAATTTACCTGGAACTCAGTTATTAACCTATACTCTCTGAATGTCCACCTAATGGTAGCTTATAGTCCACTTTCTGATATTATTTATTCATTCATATTTGTTACTTAGAGTTATTTTTATTTGTTTGAAATTTATTTTAAAAATAGTCCTCCTTCTTGATTCTCAAGTGAATTGCTATTAATTACCTGACATATACTTTTGTGATTTTGATTAATTTATTCATTGGTATAGGAGATTGAACTCAGTGGTAGTCTTTCACCAAGCTCCGTTTCAAACTTTTTCATATACTAATCTGACAGAGTCTCATTGTTGCTTAGGGCCTTGGTAAATTGTTCCAACTGGCCCTGAATTTGTGCTCTGATTTAGCCTCCGAAGTAAAATCATTTGGAAAAATGTACACGTAAATCTCCTGAACTTTTTGTTTGTTAAATTCTCTTTTCTCAATTGTGGTTATTATTCTTTCTCAATACCTGTATTAAAGTTTTACTTGCCTTATATTTCCCTTTATTTAAGGTTAATAAGCTTGGCATAGTGCTTCATGCCCTTAATCCCAGCATGGTAGAGGTGGAAGGAAGTAGAGCATCCTAAATTGGAAGCCAGCCTGGGCATTTAGTGTCTCAAAATTAAAAGTGGTCATTTAAAAAGGATGGTGTGTACAGCTCAGTGGTGAAGTACCCCTGGGTTCCATCGCCAGTACTGGGGGTCAGGGAGATTGAGAACCACAAATTTAATGATCATTTGTATTTTCAATTATATATTTGATAGATTTTTTCCTAAAATTTAATTTATTTTCATTTATTTTTTGTTTTTTAGTATTTCTTAATACTTTAAAAATTGTAGTTTTTGACATTCTTGTTTCTTAATAAAAACACTAAGAAACTTCATTTTCTAGGCCCCACATATTTTACAGAATAGCATGGCTCTGTGTTATGGCTCTTCTTCAGGTGCTCCTTGAACTAGTTTGCCTTTGGTTGAGATTTTTAGTTTCAAACTTCTCTCTCCTGGTGGCTGCACACAGGGGAAGATCTTCACCAGCAAGCCCAGTTAAGTATTTCAGGGCTTTGTCACCCTTGATGTGGATACACTCTCTCCAAACACTTAGCTTTCTAGGAAGAAAGCTGTGAAATTCTATCAAAAGTACATAAACGTTTTTTTCCACCTGGTTTCTGCACTGTAGGTTCTTTGATGTTCAACGGTTATTTCTCTTTCTCAATGTGACTAATTATCAAAATATGCTACCAGTTTTGTGTCACAGTAGACAAAAAACTGTTCCCTAAAAATCCAGAATATTGGAGCTATGTTCTCCTTTCTCTGAAACCAAAAAAGAAAAACTGAGAATTGGGCAGTTTCTCCTGATCATACTGGTGTGTCAACTTGGGGAAAAAGCTGATCTGTGAGAAAGGCAAAAGTTTTACTTTACCATTTAGTGAGGCTATTCTTGGTTTTGCCCTCTATCTCCAGTTCTTATTAGTTTCACTACAACTATTTGGCTTGGTATTGAGGCTGTTTATATACTTTTATGTGTGGTTGTGGGAAAGAGAAATGATTTCTGTAGCTGTTCTGGTGGAGTCTAAACTCCCTTCATCCACGTGGGAGTTCTTGTTATTAGAAGTGGAAATGTTCAATTGATGAATGAGTAATTGTAAAATTAAGTGCATGTAAATAAGTGTAGATGTGTTAAAAGTAAAATTCAATCATAACTGCTGGTAGCAGGCCTTGCCTGGCCTTCGGGGCTCAGCCCCCAGTTTTTTGTTTTTGGCCAGCTCCAGGGTCGTGACGCAGGCTTGAGGTTTCATGTTTATCTGCCTCAGACATATGTGCCTCTTTGGGAACATCTTGGCCTTCTCAAGCTTTCTGATAAGGCATGGTCACGGTAACCCAAGAGTAGTAGGTGTTATTCCTCCCCTGTTTTGGCTAAATTTCCACTGCAGTTATAGAAAGTATATAAGGGAACAAACTTTGGCAATAAAGCGCACACATGCCTCCTCCTGAATGAAGAACCTTGGTGTCCTGTGATTTTTTTTTTTTTAACCTCGATGTACTTCACCGAACTCGGTTCCTGAGGCAAGACGTGGCAGGTAACTTTGGAAAAAGTAATTCTTGAAGTTATGCAGGAAGAGAAAAACACAAGAATGAGATTCACAAATGAATGGAAGATTTGGGATATGGCTTAGGGTAGAGCATATTCTGGATTAGATTGGAATATTATTAATCAATCAATCACTTTATAAAATAAAAAAATAAAAACTGATTTTAATTTAGTGTTTGCAGACCGTCATTTTGAAAGGCATTGTATCGAAGTGGATAATGGAGAATAATATTTGTTCTTCTTTAACTGTATGTATCTTTACATAATGATCATATGTAAAACTTTGAACATTTTAAAAATTACATATGTAACACCAAAAATGCTAAAATATAAATTCATAAAAATTTAATCTACAGTCACCATGAAAATTTTTTCCAGATTTATTAAATAAACTGAGTATTGATTTTCTCATTATTAATGATAACACAGGGATGGGGTTGTTTTTCAGTGTAAGAGAATTTTTCTAGCATGGATGAGGCATTGTTTTTGATGCTCAGCACCACATATAAATAAATAAATTAAATAAAGGTCTATCAACAATTAATATTTTTAAAAAGATAAAAGAATAAGTTTCAAGGCAGATAAGCAAAGTGCTTATTAATATTTAAATGGTGAACTCAATAATAAAACCTGAGGGCAAATTCAGAAAATATTCTTATTTCATAAACTGAATTGTACAGAAAGTCTGTAGAACAATGATGAGGTACATATGAAGTGTGTTGTGCAAACAAAAGAAAAAACATACATGCAGGTCACCACTTAGGTTTCACAGCATTAGAGGAACATTGGATCAACAAATCAAGACTAAATCTACAATGTAGTTTGTTTTGGCAAATAAAGTGTTTCTGTTGTTTCCTTTTGCCACATTAAGATATGTCCTTAGGCTACATATGTGCTATACATGTACTCTACCAGTGAGCCTCACCCCCTTATGCTGAAAATATAGTTTTATTGGAATGCCATCAGGCATTTAATTATTATATTTGCAGATTTTAGGCTATGACCACAGATAACTTCTGGTCCACAAAGCCTAAAGTCTTCATGATGTTCTCCTTTAAAGAAATATTTGCAAATTCCATTGGCATTAATATTAATATCACAAAATATATTGACATATTGATGGAGCAGAGATCCCTATGTGCAATCTACCAGCAGCATTCAGGATAACTTGAGAGTCAAATATTTGATCATTGATCCACTGATTATGAAAATTGAAATCTAATTATAAACTGAAGAAAAATATATAGAACTACTACTTAAATACACCATTCAAAAATCAAAATCAAAGATATCATGAATAGCCCAGAAATGCTAAAGGAACCATCCCAGATTAAAAAAAAAAATAAAAACAGAAGAAACAAGACCACTGGATACAGTGAATAATTGATATTAAAATTTTTCAAAATTAAATTTATTTTGGTTCAAAGACAATTTTTAAAATAACTCAAAGTTTTAATAAGATTTACAGAGTAGAAATTCACAATATAGTTTACTTATTTTGTTCATTGCAACATAGTTACAGAGATAATTTCTCATTTTTAGATAATGTGAGATTTTTTTTATTTACAAATAAAAAGACATTGTGTGCATTTTGCAAATGTTTCAGAGATAAAAACTGTTATGTATGTAGACTTATTTAGAAATAAAGAATAACATTAAGGAAATGTTTCTTATGAATTTCTTTCATTGCTGTCTTAAATCTTCTATAAATCTGAGATTATCAAAATAGAACATTTCTGAAAGAAAAATAAATTTTAAAAATAAGAACAAGTAATAGCAAACAATAAAATAAACCATGAATCTGTATAGGTATAATAAATGAACAAATTTAGTGGTGAATGATACACATTTATATTTATATTAATATGTATAGTCTCAAAATATCTTCACACAAATAATAATTACAAAGTAAAATCCTGCAAATACCACATGAATGACAAATATTAACATCAGCAGTAATGAGGATATTATAAGTAACAAGATGTGATTCAAAGTGAAAATCATAGAATTGATTTCTGTGGTACTCTTGCCAAAAACATATAATCTAGCTCTAATCTATTTTAAGCACATTCTACAAGCTTTCCCTCTGAAAAATTCAAGGTCATGAAGGTTAAGAAAAGATGAAGGATTATTTAATTCAGAAGGCATCTATAAAATAAAACAATTGAGTTCATTTCATGTCTCTGAAGGAAATAATTTTTTTATAAAAAACAATATTAGGCTACTATAAAAATATGAAAATAATCCGAGGATTAAGTGGTTCAAGGCATTATGATACAATGTATAAGTGTTGATTTTAGAAACAGCATTTGCTTAAAGTGTATTTTTTTCTTTTTTTCTTTATACAATCTTGGAAAATATTAGTGAAATTGCAGGTTCTAATGTAAAGTACTTTTTCCCACTGAAGCATTTTAAAATGAATTGCTAACATATGCCATCTTTCATAATAGGTTTAGTATTTTCTACAAGTCAGAACATGCTAGATAACAATATAACCTTCATAATGAAACTGATACAATTAACAACTATGTTGTTACCTGTTAATATTTGAAAAATATACTCATAATAAATGAATGTTGAATTGTAGTTATCTAGCATGTTCTGACTTGCACAAAATACTAAAAATATTATAAATAAAAGCATATGTAAGCAATTCAATTTAAAAATGCTTCAGCACACAAAAGTACTTTTTAGAACCTGTTAATTTACTATTATTTTGCAAGATTGTATAAACAAAGAGAAAAAAAAAGATAAAACACTAAGCAAATATTCTTATTAGAGAAAAATAATAAGTTGGTGCCTGAAATATAAATTTAAAGATGTCAGTATAATAATTACAATACATTAATCCATTATTAAATATAGTAACCATCATGTAAAAATAATGTTGCCTAATTCTCTGGACCCATATTCAGTGATATAATATAAATAATCCATTATTAATGTAATATTTAGATCTACCAAATTAGTGTTGACTTGGTTGCTGAATTGAGATTAAATGCCAACATTTAGATAGTCTGAAAACACATCTAAAAAAAAACTGAGTTGCACTTCAAATTTTTTTACAGATATAAAAAATTTTCATATTTTGATAATTTCATTATATATGTTACAGACATCCATTTCAATAAAGTATTTACATCATACATTTCATAAATAATGTAAATATTATATTAACAGTCTGAAAAACACAATATTAGCTTTCATATTTTTTTCTTAAAATCTCTGTATATCTTTATGATGTTTCCAAAAGTAAATCTTGTCTTGTCTTATTAGTAATTCTTAAGGCAGAAGCTCCTATGGTCAGGATTCAAATCCTGCAGCAAGAGAAAAAGAATTATATTTTTTCTCAAACATTTTATAAGTATAAATCAGTGAAGAAGTTTAGAGCTTTTCATTGTTTATAAAAAGAAAAAAAAATATGTCCACAATACAAAAATCACTATGCAATGCAGTATGCCCATATTTTCATACACAGTTTTCATTATGACTGAGCATCAGAGCTTTGGATTTTCCACCCCTTATCCATAAATTTGACAACTATTTGCTAGGGTATTCTGGCAAGAAGTGGGATGACAACATGGAGATGATAATGGATACCTCTCTACAGTCATATACAATAGCTTCAAAAGAAGACAATCAGGCAATTTCCATACAGAGTCATTGGCATTAGAACAAGGATAAAACAGTTTACTATTGGAACACTTAGAAGGGACTTCTGTCCCAAATTTATGTCAGTATTTGAGGTCCTTCAATGGAAGTGATACATGAGTTAACACCTGAAGTAAAAGGAGAAATTGTGAGAGAAAGGGAAGAGGTGCATGCACACACCGAGATGAGAAAGAACACTTGTGGAATCACAGTGGTACAGTGTCACTAGAATCTAGAGCAAAGTGCCAATAAAGCAAGTGAGATGAGATAGCCTGAGTAACCTGACAAAAATTCAGTTGTTTGGATATTTTAATTTTTGGCTAAGAAATTTCATACTTTTATTGAGGCAAATGTAAACTAATGACAGAGTCATGACAGGGTATTTTAAATGTGTGACTGTTACTAAGTCAGTCTGGGAGGTTGGCCATAAACCATAGAAAATGGGTGATGCCATTTTTTTCCCACAAAAAAGAATGTCAGTGTATAGGCTGACAGTTTCATAGAGAGGCAGAAGTGGGAAAAAAGCAGTTTCACACTTAAGGTCTTTAATTTGATGATATTCAGAATTGGAAAAAAACACATAGCTCTTTAATTGTAATTTATTTCAGAAGTTATGACCAGCAGTTTTTAAACATTTGGCTCATTATAGATGTGCACTTGATGAGATATGTGGTAAATACTTCCAACTGTTATATAAATATCACCATGTAGAGTGTTCTTTGTATAAAACTCTTCTCTTAGTTATTCCACAAATAGGGTCTAAAATATATTACTGAAAATAGTAAGTATGTTTTAGTGATAACAATAAGGTGGTGTCTAATGCTTTTACACATCTGATGTGAAAACAAATGATTTTTAATGACAGAATTGCCATTCCTGTCTTTATGTTCTATTTTTGAAGAAAATTATTTTAAACAAAAATTTTTACTGGTGCATTTGACTATATAGATAATAGAGGAATTGATTATGACATATTCACAGATGCACATAAAATAATTTGATCACTTTTTCTCTCTAGTAGTTTTTTCCTCTTCTTCTCCCTTCACATTTGAAGGCATTCTGCAGTGATTACAGAGACATATCTTTGAAACGTGATGAAAGAGTTTAAAAAAACACTCTTCTATTCAGGCTAGCATGATATGGCAAACTAAATTTCCACAAGGAAATGTAGAACTATTACAATAAGTTTTACATAAACTAGCTTATGCATAAGAAAAAGAAACATCACTTTCTCCCAGAAATACATTGTCAAAAGACTTGCCTCCCAAATCCCCTTTGCATTGTGTGTACATTCATACACAATTTATCACTGTTTTTTAAATGGTAAATTATCTTATCTTTTTCTGGTAAGAACTAATAAGAACAACTTATACTTGCATCCTGCGTAACAATTAACTTTCATTCTCTTTTTGTAAATAGTCATCCAATTTCATGACTCTGAAGCACTTCAAACCCGATTCTCTCATTTTTTTCAGAAAGATATTCATGTAAGCTGAGAAACTGAAAAAAAACATATATCAGCTATTAAATTAAATTGTAATTTATATTTTAAAATTATTTCTTTCTGTCATAATTATTTAACTTCAGCATTGTTTTAAAAAGCTTAGATTTGTCCTCCTGTGATTTTTTAGGTCAAAATGCCAAATAAAAGAATAAGGTTGAGGCCACATTTAACAAAGATATGCATGGCTTTACTATGTGTTAAGAAGTTCATCAAAACACCATTGAAGCAGGGTGTGATGGTACATGCCTGTAATCACAGTGGCTTAAGAGGCTGAGACAGGACAGTCTTGAGTTCAAAGCTAGTTTCAGCAACCATGAGGCCTAAGCAACTCACTGAGACCCTGTCTCTAAATAAAACATGAATAGGTCAAGTGTCCCTGAGTACAATCCCTGGTGCAAAAAAACATACAACCATAAAACATAAATAAATAAAACCATGGAAGCTCTAAACCAAGGTGCAATGAAAACAAGATGGTATCATTTATTTGTTATTTTCAAGCAGATATTTCATTATTGTAATAATACCCCTGATAAAAAAAATTTTCGAATATTATAGAAATATCTTCAAATGGGTTCAAAATAGTTAGACATTGTTTTTCTTATTAGATCTTAAAAATATAGCTCATCATTTTTGGACTAATATTTGACTCGCTCAAATGAAGTCTTAGTATGAAGGAAATCACTGGGTTGTACTGAAAGGCTCCTATCATACAATGCGACTCTAACCCTAACCTAACCTAACCCTAACCCAACCCAAGCCAGGGAGTTGGGGACAGCACTGAGTGTGGAAAAGTGAAATGAATCTTGTGGTGAGCCGTTCCTGCGGACTGTGGTCGCCATTACATGATGGCGCTGGCTCCGTTGTGGTCTGTGAAGGACAACTCCATATCAAAGAGAGTTGGCGTGTTCCCAGCTCCTTATCAGAGAAAGTTGGCGTGTCATTTTCTAGCACCCTGTGAGAAGGGTACATGTGGCAGCTTCGCATTGGGGTTCGCAGTGCTTTATTAAGGCTGGGAGGGGCATCCGAGGTAGTAGTAGAAGAATTATTAGAAGAATATCAAGGGCCTGAATAAACTGCTGAAAGAAGATTCCTGAGTCGCGTCTTCCTTGCGGGCAAGGGGGGTCGCGACAAGTGGTGCCGAGACCCGGGAGAAAAGAAACAAAGAAACACCCAGGAACCAGAACTTTCAGCAGTCAGGGAGGTGCACCGGTAAGTCCCAAGTAACGTGGGACCCGCTGTTAAAAAGCGGGAAGCTCCTCTGTAAAGAGAGGGTGCTACATCTTATAGCAATTGCACTCTGAATTTTTGTTCTCTTTCTGTGTATGTTCGTTTTGTTTTGTGTACTTTCACTTTCAATTTCTGTGTTTTCTTGTGTTGCGTCATGGGTGCCGTGACTTCAAGTCCACTTCTTCTGGCCTTAGATGGCTTTTTACATTCCAAGGGACTGGAGGTGAAACGCAGTACCTTAGAGAAATTTTTACAGAGGGTAGATACAGCTGCACTGTGGTTTGCATTTTCAGGCAGCCTCACTACACCCAGCTGGCATAAATTAGGCAGAGACCTTGACTTTGCTCGTGAGCAGGGCATGCTAGAGGGCGGGGTGATACCCCTCTGGAAGATGGTCCATAGTTGCCTTACGGATGGCAGATGCCAAGAAGCGCTTGTTAAAGGGCAGGAGGTTTTAGAACAATTGCATGAGGAAAAATCAGAAACAACAGAGAGCGAAGTGTCTCAGGAAGAGGGGAGTGTGCGGGGCGTGGAGAACGGGAGGAGACTGTATCCAGATCTCAGTGTGCTGCGCACGCCCCCATTCGAAAGTGGGTCAGAGGTAGAAGATAATGAATAGGAGGAGCTGGAGACGCTGTCTCGGCAGCTAGGGAGTTTAGGTACAGGGAACAGAGATAAGCAAGGGCTCAGGAACGGGCGGCCTCCCGATCCGCCTCCGTATGGCGGGGGTGTTTCAGGACAAAGTTTCCACGCCCAAACAAAGAGGGCTGCCGCTGCTTTCCTCTGTTCCTCAGGGCTGGCATATCATCGCTATTGACATTAAAGACTGTTTCCTTTCTATTCCTTTGCATCCTAAGGACTCACAGTGTTTTGCCTTCACCCTTCCCTCGTGTAATCACGAGGAACCAGATCAAAGGTTTGAGTGGGTTGTTTTACCACAGGGAATGTCTAACAGTCCTACGATTTGCCAGATGTATGTAGGGAAGGCACTCGCACTTCTCAGACAACAATATCCTTCCATCAAGATTATTCATTATATGGATGATGTATTATTGGCAGCCAAATTAGAACAGTCAGTTAATGAGGCCTATAAAGACCTGGTGAAGTTGTTAGCTCAGTATGGATTACATATTGCACCTGAGAAGGTTTAAACAGGGGATTCTATTCAGTATTTGTGAGCGACGATTAAATATGACACGTTAAAACCACAAAAAGTTACTATAAGAACTCAAGATCTCCAAACTCTAAATGATTTTCAAAAACTGTTGGGAGATATTAATTGGATAAGAGGTTATTTACATATTCCTAATATCGTGCTCCAGCCTTTGTATGCTATTATTAAGGGTGGTCCAGATCTTACTTCCCCTCGTACCCTCACTACAGAGGCCAGAGCGGCCCTTATAAAAGTAGAAGAAGCTATACAACATGCTACTCTATGCAGGCTCCAGAGTGATAAACCTTTCCAGTTATGTGTGCTTGCCACTATGCGGCAGCCTACTGGAGTACTGTGGCAAGATGGGCCTTTACTATGGATCCACCCACATGTATCCCCAGGAAAATCTTTAGAATACTATCCTGATGCTGTTGCAGCATTAGCACTTAGAGGGATTCAACAGAGCATTCAATTTTTTGGACAAGCACCTTCTTCTCTTATCATACCCTATTATAAAGTTCAACTTAATGTTTTGTGTGCTACTCTGGACAACTGGGCCATTCTATGTTGCTCGTTTCAAGGGGATATTGATAATCATTACCCTTCTCATCCATTACTCCATTTTGTTAAAGAGCATCCCATCATTTTCCCTAAAGTAACTTCACCCATTCCAATTCTGGGGGCTGTTAATATTTTTACTGATGGCTCTAAGTCTGGAATGGGAGCTTATGTGATTAATGACTCTCCCCCTGTCCAGCATCAATTTGCTCCTGGAAATCCACAATGGGTAGAACTACAAATTGTCATTGAAGTTTTTAAACAGTGTTCTTTTCCTTTCAATCTCATTTCGGACTCCATCTATGTGGTGCAGGCGCTCAAAATTCTGGAGGCTGTAGGAGCTATTAGTGACACCCATGCTGTGTCTGCTTACTTTAATCAGCTTCAACAGCTTATCCGTAGCCGTACTGCCCCTTTCTATCCAATGCACATTCGGGCTCACACCTCTCTTCCTGGCCCGTTATCACAGGGTAATGCCTGTGCTGACTCGGCAACTAAAAGCCAGTTGGTATGCTTGGCCTCCTCCTTAGAAGAAGCTAAATTGTTTCATCACAACTTTCATGTCAATGCTATGACACTGCGTAGACGTTTTTCCATCTCCAGAGCAGATGCTCGTCAGATAGTATTACAATGTCCCCATTGTGTCACATTTCTTCATCCTCCTACTTATGGTGTAAACCCACGAGGATTGAAGCCATTGGTCATCTGGCAAATGGACGTAACTCACGTGCCTGACTTTGGTAACCTCAAATATGTACATGTTTCTATTGACACATACTCTGGAATTATTCATGCTTCTGCTTTATCGGGAGAAAAGGCACGTAATGTTATTACTCATTGCTTAGAGGCATGGGCAGCATGGGGTGCACCTGCATCCCTTAAGACTGATAATGGACCTGCTTATATGGGCAGACAGTTTACATCTTTTTGTTCTACTATGGGAGTACAACTTGCTCATGGGTTGCCTTACAATCCTCAAGGGCAAGGCATTGTTGAACGTGCCCACCGCACCTTAAAAGAAACTTTAGAAAAACAAAAAGGGGGAATAGGAGTTGACCACACTCCTAAAGAACGCCTGTCCTTAGCTCTTTTTACCATTAATTTTTTGAATTTGGATATTCATGGCCGCTCTGTGGCCGATAGACATGTGTCCCCTCAGCCCTCTGTGACTGGCTATGTTAAGTGGAAAGATGTTCTTACGGGCCAATGGAACGGCCCTGACCCCGTGCTGACATGGGCACGAGGATCTGTATGTGTTTTTCCCCAGGATAGCACGGAGCCGCTGTGGATCCCTGAACGCCTGACAAGAAGAGTCTCGAGATCTACTAAGCAGCAGCAGGAGGTGCCACAACAGTCCCATGATGAGGAGCTTCATTCTGATGAGTGCTCTGGCTCTGATGCTGGTGCCAACGGTACAGATGGCACCAATGCAGTGGTGGGCAGTGGCACGGGCATGGCCAATGCCAATGCCAGTTCATAGTAATTCTAGTGTCCTCCCCACTCTTTTTTCTACCTCATGTGAGATGTCTGCTCCTTGTACCTCTCCTAGAGGGGACATGGAAAATATTTTTAATCAGTCTCAAGTTAATCTCACAGGAGTTTTTTGTTTCAGCCTTAGGAACACTAATTGTATTAGCCTTAAGACCAAAAATTTGACTAACTGGGAGGACCCATTGTGGTCCAGTCGAGTCTCAGGGAGTATTCTCAGTGCTGTATTGAGCCAAGTAGTTTCAGGGAAGCAATCAGGCTCAGGGACCCCCGCAACTAGCTCTGTTTTAAACATAACTACTTTAGCTATTATCTCCGAGGTATTAATCCCAATGCCTCCTTCTTCTAATAGTACTTGCTATGCCACTCATTTCAAGGCCTCTCCTTACTGTACCCCTAATTTTGGTTTTCCCCCGACATTTACGCCTTGTCAGGATCATTCTTGGGAGAAACATCAAGTTGCTAAAGGTTTCTCCTTTCCCCCCCTCTAAAGAGATATGTTTATATCTTTAACAACAATGCCAACTCCTCTACAGGAACAGGTTGGTCCTGGTTTCAATGGCTAATTTCCAATGAGAAGGGGGCTTCAGCCGATATTTCCGCATTGGCTCAATTACTAGGAGCCAAAAGTTGGCTGGCTAATATTTCTGACACTACTAAGGAGAGTGAACGAGGTAATAGGCTTACATCTGTTTCGTTCAACTCTCTGTTACATTATGCCACATTGCCTCCTGCAATGGTCTGTATCCAATCCCTGTTCCTGTTCCTTTTAGCTAATCACACCTCATCGGGGATGCTGGATTGTTCTATTATTACCTGTTTCTTATCTGAGTGTTGGAATGGTTCTTGGACTGTAGCAGTAATTATGAAAATTCCAACTTTTGTCCCAATCCCAGTCACTGCGGATCCAGATAAATTTCCTATTGTAGAGCTACTTAGAGTCCACAGAGATTTTGGAATCACAGCAGCTATAGTGACAGCTGTGGCGGCATCTGCTGCTGCAGCAGTTACGGCCGGAGTAGCCATGGCCAGTCAAGTACAAACTGCTGCCACCATTAATCAAGTTGTTCAACAAACGTCCACTATACTTGGATCGCAAAATGCGATTAATCAACATATTTTGTCAGGGATTTTAGCTACCAACCAAAGAATAGATTTTCTTTAAGCTCAGGTAGAAGAATTGGCTGACCTAGTACTTTTGGGCTGCATTGACCAACGTGCACATTTATGTATAACCTCTGTCAGATTTAATGATTCCAGGAATGCTTCCCACATCATTGGTGGATATCTGGCTGGAAATTGGTCCATGGAAGTGAAAGACATGATCCAGTCTCAACTAACCCAGATAGCTGTCTTGAATAGTACCCGTGTCGATCCCGTAACTCTGGGTCAATTCACCAATTGGATATCTTCTGCTTTTTCCTTTTTTAAAGAGTGGGTGGGAGTAGGCATTTTTGGTGCACTGTGTTGTTTTGGTATGTTCCTCTGTTTGTGGTTTCTCTGTCGCCTTAAGGCTCGTAGTGCTCAAGATAAGGCTATGATCATACAAGCTCTTGCTGCTTTAAAAACTGGCAACTCGCCACAGGTCTGGCTTGCGCATCTTAAGCACTAAACTTTTGACATGGTCATTGCACCCCAAGTTATTATAACATTGCACTGGGATTGACATGTCTTTCCTCGTTATTCTCTTAGTGTCAGAAAGCCCTTGCACTCTGCCGGTCTTGCTACCATTGCACACAGATGGGTTTCTACACTAGTGCCTTTGACATGGTCGTTGCACCCCAAGTTATTCTAACATTGCACTGGGTACGACATGTCCTTCTTTTGTCTTTCTCTTAGTGCTGGAAAGCCCTTGCACTCTGCGGGTCTTGTTGCCATTGCACGCAGAAGGGTTTCCACACTGGTCTTTATCTATCACTTTAAAGTCCGTGCCTTTCTTTCAGGGTGCTGCCAACTTGTTTGTAGTTGTACTTCTGCATGGCCACAGTTCAACCTCAGCTATTCCCTCTTACTCACCATCGTCACGATACAGGATGCGAGGCAAGGCACTGCACTTGAGTGATCCATTGAGAAGAGGGACCTCAAGGGGAGCATGTCCTATTGCATGCGGGTTTGACGTGTCTCCGCCCCGCCCCACGAAAAAAGGCGTCGGCTGATATGGTGTCAGGTCTGGGGAAGGCGCCCCCTGGGGCTGGCCCATACTATGCAGCCACTTTTGCACAGTGGGATTCTACCTCTACTCTCGCCTGTATTGTCTTAGTGAAACAAAAAAGGGGAGCTGTGGTGAGCCGTTCCTGCGGACTGTGGTCGCCATTACATGATGGCGCTGGCTCCGTTGTGGTCTGTGAAGGACAACTCCATATCAAAGAGAGTTGGCGTGTTCCCAGCTCCTTATCAGAGAAAGTTGGCGTGTCATTTTCTAGCACCCTGTGAGAAGGGTACATGTGGCAGCTTCGCATTGGGGTTCGCAGTGCTTTATTAAGGCTGGGAGGGGCATCCGAGGTAGTAGTAGAAGAATTATTAGAAGAATATCAAGGGCCTGAATAAACTGCTGAAAGAAGATTCCTGAGTTGCGTCTTCCTTGCGGGCAAGGGGGGTCGCGACAGAATCTGATCAATTTTTTTTGTGAATCCATATGAAAATATCACAGTGAATTTCACCTTCATGTATATTCATAATGCATAATTCAAAAAGTAACTTAAAAACTACAAATAAGTATAAGAATATTAGAGAAAAAGAAAGAGAACACAAGGAGAAAGAAGGGGAGATAAAGTGGAAGTCCTGGTCACTAAATTAGAGCACATTATATTTTATGCTTTTTTAATTATTTCAATAATAATAATTAATAATAATTAACCTCAATATTATTTATGTCTAAATGCACTTTCAAAATTTTCATCAAATAAAAAAATAATTTAAATTTTCCATAAGAGTAAGTGGAGGGATAGTTTCTCAGTGGTAGAGTACTTGCCTACACATGTGAGGCACTGGGTTCAATCCTCAGCATCACATAAAATAAAGAAAATATATAACTAAAAAATATATTTTAAAAAGAGAGTAGGTAGTAATTCTCCATATGTGGGCACAACACTAAAAGAATCAGAACAGAGACAGTGTATGCAATTATGGGTTTGTAATTTCTCTAAAGAAGTGTACATATTTCTAGGGGGCTTCAAACTTCCAATTAAAGCAATGTTGGCGGAAGAGAGACAGAAATCAGTGATGTATGACTTTGCAGGTAACAATGCTGCCCTCTTGAAAGACTGTCCTTGAAAGATTTTTGAGAATGCCATTAGAAATATGGATATTTTAATGATAAATATAGCAGATGATGTATACCTTAGTTTATTTGACTACCAATGCCATTTTACTATGTTGAAGTATATTAAATCATCATGGTTTCCTTAAACACATGCAACTAGAAAATTTTAGTAAAGCTATTAAGATTCATATTTAGTTAACCAGTTCAAGGTCTTAAAGAATGTTTCTTGAAGATATTTTCAAGCATTTATTACCATCATTTGTATATTCTACTTATTAACTAGATAAATTAAGCATTTGACAATGAGACGATTCAGAGCAACAGCCACTGGTTCAGAACAAGATAGGTGAGTGGGTGATCAAGATAGATTAAAGCTGCTGCCTAGAAAGTTGGCCCATGAATTTGTTACCAGGGCATTCTGTCATGCACAGGCCCCAACACTTATCATCAGAATATTTTTAACTACTTTGCAGGTTATACTTTCCATCATCACAAGTATGACAATGTAGAGAGAAAAAACTATATAGAAAATTTTGTCTCTAGATACCATATAAGGATAATATTTAAAAATTAAAATAAAAATCAGTTAATCTGTCAGGTGTCAGAATGTCTCCAGAGTGTAGTTATAGCAACACTGGACACTTAGGGTTTCAGTTATAATCTTTCAAAAATTGTGAAACTTGTTCATGTTTCCATGTTGAAGCAGTTTTGTCACAATATAACTATGTGAATCACAAAACTTCAAAAATACTTAACTAAAATTCTAATAGACCAGATTACATAAAGGAGAACACTAAGGGAAGAAAGCTTAATAGTTTACCTTCAGATGTAAAATGCTAAGGTGAGTGAAAGATAAACTTCCTAGACTAATATTTCAAGTTTACATTCATTTCCTAACATTACTTCCACAAATTATAGGGTCTAGTTTGCTTTTGCATGCTACTGATCTCATCAACCTGTCTCAAAGTTATGCAGTAGGCACAAATTAAGGAGACTAAGTTGCTCTATTTCAGTCTAGGTTTTGACATACTTGTGGTATTTGGATTGTTCTATATGGAAGTGCCTATATTCTCTCAGTTGCATTTCTTAGAATTTTCAGTTTAGATTCCAGATGGCTAATTCTGAGTTCCATCTGAATTCTTATTGAAGTACAATTAGTCTTTCTGAACTGCTCTGTAATTTCCGGAGCTGCTTTTTGTGTCTAAAAAACATAAATATATATATATATATTTTTAAAATAATTAGAACCCAAATAATTATTATGTAGTTATTTTATTTACTTCTGAGTCAAAAATTCAGACAGCAATTTGAAAAGTGAAGAAAAAAATATTAGACTGTAAACTTCTGTCATCAGTATCAATTACATTAAATCTGAACAGATAATAATTGAGTTCTTCCTCTCCCCCCTTTTCCCCCTCTTTCCCTGCCTTTCTCCTCCTCCTTTCTACTGCAAATGGAACCCAGGGCGTTACACAGGCTAGGCTATCTACCATTGATCTGTGCTCAAAGTAATGAATAATCCTAACATTAGCACTCAGATCATTCAATAATTTAAAGAATAATAGAATCCATTCAAAATATGAAAGTTGAAAATTTTAACTTAACAATTCAAAAGTATATTTCTGCATCATATTTTTTTCTCCTCATAGTCTTACTTATGCCCACTATTATCAAATATCCAACAGTTATCTGATGTAAATTATTACTCAGATCAAATTAGCTGAAAGGATGATGTAAATTGTGGTATTTGAAGGGGCATCAAATGTCTTCCTTCTCTTAGAAATCTACACAACATCTTTCTTTAAGAGATACAGAATACACCTATATTACGTATTCCAAAATACAGTTTACAATGAAATGAATTAAAGCAAATTGTACATAAGTAAGATAGCCTGTAAAATCAGAAATACTTGTTTTTGCTTCTCCTCTAAATCCCATCTTGCTCGATGTTCAATATGACATTCCCACCCTACTCCTTGGCCTTTTTCTACTCAAGTGCTTTGTATGTGCCTTGGAAAGTTTACTAAATTTTCTTCCAACTTTTTTTGATTCCTTTCTATTTTTTCAAATGTATCTTGTATACTTTTTATAAAAAACAAGTTCTGCACAAAACATTCATAGTTTGTTCTCAAATGTAAATGCTTTGAAGATGCATTTTTCATCTTTGTGGTGAGATCATCCATCTGCATGAATAAAAGAAGTATGAAAAAACACAATATGAAAATAAAATACTGAAAATATTTGACACAAACTCAAACAACAAATTTTACATAAATTCAATTGCAACAAAACATAATCTGTACCAGCATTATGAAGAGTAGATTAAGTTTCTATAATAAGGTATACTAGCTTTTCAGTTGGTAAAAATTACACATCTATAAATCCCAATTCTGGCTACATAATAAATGTTGAGGAAATCTATATAGAAGATGATTTTTTCCCACATTGAATTTACTATTGGATTAAGTGAATTTAATTTTATATTTTGTCACTGAAATATAGTTAAAATAAAAGTCTTAACAGGCCAATCTACTAACAAAAATATTGATTGATATCAAATAGTAATTTTGTTAAAACAACTATTAGGCATTAATATTTTCCATTCATTCTAGAATACCTGTGGATATCAGATATTACTCTCACCTTTGGATAATTTATATCTCAACAAGATAATCACCATGCAAACACTGTTGGTGACAGAAAAGTCAGAGAAAGTGCATGAAAAATAAAAAAAAATATTTTATGTGATCTCTGAATAAACATGATCAAGTGAATAAAAACAGACAAGTCAGAAAGTACAGCATGAATGAGACAGAGATACGGTACAATTGGCATAACACATTAAGACCACAAAAAGGCAGGGAAATAAAAGCATGTCCAAGTACTAACTTGTAAATAGATGCCCCTAGTCATGTAGTACTTGAGTTGTCAAGAGGTGGAAGAATTTTATGGTTTAGCAACTGATAACTGGCTAAGTTACTTGGTCATAAAACAAAATTCTACTAGACAACAGAAAAAAATAAAATAGTGATACTTGCTACAACACAGAGGATCCCACAAAAAAAGAATTCTAAGTCAATGAAACTGGTAAAAAACAAAAGACCTACTGTTGTATAAATTCACTTGTATGAAATATCAATTTCAGAGTAATTTTAGAGTTAGAACTATAAGCCAACTTCCAAACAAGATTTTCAAAAAGCAAAAGTTAATATCAAGAATCAGAAAATGATGGCTGGTAGTTCAGTGGTAGAGTGCTTGCTTAGCATGTGTGCAGCTCTTTGTTTGATCCTCAGCACCACACATGAATAAATAAAGAAAATGTGTCCATCTACAAATAAAAATATTTTTTAAAGCATCAATATGGGGCTGGGGCTGTAGCTCAGTGATAGAGTGCTTTCCTTCCATGTGTGAGGCATTGTGCTTGATCCTCACCACCACAAAAAACATAAAGATATTGTGGTCTATGTACAACTCTTTTTTTTTTAAGATCAATAAATTGGTTGGTATCAAACTGAAAATCTTTTTTACAGCAAAGAAAATCATCATGAATTATGAGCAGAAAACCTTCTAAATGTGAAAAAATCTTTGCCATGTGCACCTCAGATAGAACATTAATCACCAGGATGTACAAATAATTCAAATATTTTATCACCAAAAGAACACCAACCAATAATCCAATCAATAAATGGGCAAAGGAACTGAAAAGACACTTCTCAGAAGAACATATGCAAATGGTCAGAAAATATATGAAAAAATTCAATTAGAGAAATGCAACTGCCACACTGAGATTCCATCTCACTCGGGTCAGAATGGCAACTGAAGAGAATAAAATAATGATAGATGTTGGTGGCAGTGTGGGGAAAATGTTCACTTACACATTGCTGATGAGACTGCAAATGGGTGCAATCACTCTGGAAAGCAGTATGGAGAGTCCTCAGAAATCTTAGAATTTAACTGCCATTTGACCCACTTATCCCACTCCTTGATTTACACACAAAATCTTTAAAATCATCATACTACAGTGACACAGCCACAACAGTGTATAAAGTGACTCAAATCACAATTTTCAAGGTATGAAACCTTCAATAGATGAACAGATTTAAATAATGTGTCATGTACACAGGATAGAATATTAATAAGGTGTGAGAAAGAATTAAATTACGGCATTTGCCAGTAAAAAGATGAAACTGGAGATTATCACCCTAAGTGAAATAAGCCAATCCTCCGAATCCAAAGGCTGGAAGTTCTCTTTAATAAATGAATGCTAACACACAGTAAGGAATGTGAAAAAAAAGAACAGAAGTTCATTGAATTAAGACAAAAGGAATGGGAATGAAAATGGAAACAGAAAAGACAGTAGAATAAATCTGAAACAACTTTCCTTTATTCACATGTTAATACATGACCAGTGTAACTCCACATAAAGTACAAATATAAAAATGTGAAGTTATAGTCTATAATGTAAATATTCAAATACAGTCTACTGTCATATATATCTAAAAAGAATAATAAAGAAACACCTTACTGAAGGGACATAGCCACATCCATGTTTATCACAGCACAATTCACAATAGCTAGACTGTGGAGCCAACCTAGATGCCCTTCAAGGGATGAATGAATAAAATCATGTGGCATATATACTCAGTGGAATATTACTCAGCACTAAAAATAATGAGACCATGGCATTTGCAGGAAAATTAATGACATTAGAGCAGATTATGCTAAGTGAAGTTAACCAATCCCAAGAATAACAAATGCCGAGTGTCTTCTCTGATATAAGGGGGGTGACTCAATGTGAGGAAGAGAGGAAGAGCATGGGAAGAAGATTACCTCTACACAGGGAAGAGGGGTGGGAGGAAAAAGGAGGGAGAAAGGGGATTTCAAGGATGGTGGAAGGAAACCTTCATTGATATACAAAATACATGTATGAAGATGTGAGAAAAAAATAATAGTGTTACCTTAGATTAGGTAAGAGAAGTGATGAGAAGGGAGGGGGAGGCTGGGGAGATAGGAAAGATAGTAGAATAAAACGGACATTATTATTACCATGTGTATGTATGTGAATGCATGACCAATGTGATTCTGCAACCTGTATACTCAGAAAAAATGAGATATTTTATCCCATGTGATTCAAATGTATAATATGTCAAGGTCATTGTATTGCCATGGGTAACTAATTAAAACAAATTTAAAAATCACATAAAAATAAAATAGTCTTGCCTAAAGTTAAAAAATAAATAAATAAATAAATAAATAAAAGTACTATGGTTTACATTTGTAAATTACTAAAATAATATATTGGTAGTTTTCTAGGACTTTGGACTTGTAGGGATTAGAAAACTGACAGCTAAGAGGTTTCAGGTTTCTTTTCAAAACGATGAAAATGGTCTAAAATTATGTAAATGGTTACATACCTCTGTTAATGTACTAAGAGACACTGTATTTTACATACTATATGGGTGAATTCAATGTCAGGTGCATTACATATATTATAAAAATGCCTTTTAAGAGATGTACTGAAAAAAAACTTAGTTAATATTTTTAATTGTCTAGTTTGGATAACAGTCCAGATATAATACAAATATTTATATGCTTTATAGTACAAATATTTATATTTATATATATCTAAATAAATAAAAAAATAAATAGCCTAAGTTTTTCAATAATTAAACTAAAACCTAAACATATCTGTATTTTGAGAAAAGCTTAAAAACATTTGTACACATTTTTAAAGTCAATTTAGTAATTACTTTCAGATTTTGAATAGATGCACAAAATTAAAGTAAAAATAACAAATTTTTCAGAAACATTCAATTAAATAGTACCTCTATTTAGTTTTCCTTGTTGTACCATGGAAGTAGACAGCATGAAAAGCTGCTGGGTTATAGAAATAAGTCTCAGCTTTCCTCAGACTAGATATTTTAATGAAAGATAATGATTTTGTAAGAGAAAAATTCTAAAAGAAAATTTTAAGTGTAAGAAATAAGTGCAGTATAAAGATCCCCAAATATAATAAAATCAATTGTAATGAAAATATAAGGAAAGCTCTTCATTGAAATTAGTATTCCAGAATAACTTTTATTACTTAAGTAGGTGTTGATTTACAGATTACATGTTCAATTTTCTACATACTTGACTTGTCATTTGTCTTAGTTTCTTCATTAAATCCTGTCTTTATATTTTAAATTTATGTGAAAATGTGCTAAATCTTCTAGAGAAGCCTCTGATACACATTGTAGTTTCAGGGTACCAGCTGGCTGTTTTTCAAGATGTCTTGCAACTACCAGATATTTTTGTTAATGATTTTGTTACTCAACTCACTTAAAAAATTTATTATTATTATTGTTATTGTTAATATTATTATTATTATTATTATTATTATTATTATTATTATTATTATTCTATAATGATGTTTACTCTGAAAAAAATATCACTACATACAACAGAAAGCTGCTGTTTATTTCTGAATTCCCTTAAGAAAATAGAAGATTGTGTACTCCTGCTTAGTCACTATCACATTCCTTACACAAGAGGGTGAGCCCTGTATCTCTACATACTGACCTTGATAAAGTTGCAATGTTTAACCAACTACTGACATCTCAATCAAAAATGGTTACACAGGTCTCATCGGTAGTGGTGAATTCTACAGAGGTTATTATCTCTCTCTTATTAGACACTCAAGTTAATACTCCACATCATCATATCTTCAAAGCTTTGCTAAAATAATTCCAAAATACTTCCACAAAGAATAAAGGAGATGCTATGTAACCTGGTCTCCACCTCACTGCCTGTCCACATCTCCTAGATTTCTCACTGGTCTTTATACCACTCCTGGTTTACATAAACCCTGCCACCCTCATTAGTCTTGACATGGGGGTTCAGTGCCAAGTTAATGAATTTTAGATGGCTACAATTTTCTTTGATACTATATAATAGAAATTAGGCAATGAAATGAAAAAAACTATTTGCAAGTTATCATGAATATATGCATTAAATTACAGATGAAATCAACTGTGGTTTTGCTGCAATTCATCACATTAGTCCCAATTTATGATAATGACAAATAGATGCTTTTAAAGAGTGGACAAGACATGAATGAAAACAAAAACAAATATCAGGACAGTTATTTTCAGATTTATGATAAGCTTAAATGACTAAAAATAAATTTACCAACTAGAAATATATAAAAATATACTGAAGAAAGTCTATTACAAAATACAGCATCTACATTTCAGTTTAACTGTAAAATCTGAAATGAACTGTAAAAGTAACTAATTTATTTGAAACTAGGTATGAGCATTTTTATTATTTGTTTCATTGTGATCTTCAAGTATAGCAACAAGAAGACATTAAAATTATTATTCAGTAATGATATGTAGCTCATTGGTAGAACATGTGTTTAGCATGTGCAAACTTTGGGTTGAATTAATAGCACCAAAATAAGATATCTTTTCAGCATTATTGAGACCATATTACTAATGTCAGGTTATAAACCTAAAAAAAAATCTTAACTCAACTTCTTAAATCTTTATAGGAAACATTTTCCTAAATTGAAGGGTCAGGCACAAGTTTTAAAATTTTCCTCCTTTTAAAATATTAAAATACATTTTAACTAAGTTTTTTGTGTTTAGTTGACACATCAGTACCTATAGTTATTTTAAAATATGTACACAGTGTGTAAAAATCAGAGCAGAGAAATTGGAATACTCAGCACTTCAAACACAGATTGGTTGTGCTGCAAATGTGGTCTAAGTTATTTTTGCTGGACAACAGGTTGTAGTTCTGTGTTGATACAGAAACACATTCATAATATCTACATTTTTATATTCATCAAGATTCAACATTTAGCCATAAGCAGATATCACTTGGAGTATTCCTCTGAAGACTCTTTATAAAGATATCTTGCTTGATACTTACTTCTTCTGCTTTTTCCTTTCCATATTGATCCAGTTGTTCTTTTAAATGATTAGTTTCATTTATTAATTCCAAATATATGTTTTCCAGCATGAGACAATATCTGTCATTCTGAGCTTGAAGTTTTTTTTTTTACATCATAAAATTGGGTTTGGACATTAATAATTCCATCTATTTTATTTTCACCTTTGTTCTTATAGTCATGCAATTGGTCTTCATGCAATGTAGTTTCTCTTTGTAGTTTAGATACCTTCTCTTTAGAAGCTTCCTGCTTTCTGAGATGTTCATTCCTTTTTCTTTCTTCATTTTGATACCTGTGTTCCATCTCCTTCAGTTGGCACTGTCTTTAATTTAGGTGTCTGTTTACTTGATCTGTAGCCAAAGTCATGACTCTTCTCTGATGCAGCTCATTTTCTACGTCACTTGTTTTTACTTCAGACTTTAGAACCTGTTGGGAAAGAATCTCACTACTACTGTTTAGGTTAGATACATCAATATTCTTTTTTTCTTGTAAACTATCTGTTTCTGATCTTTCTGTGCTTTGTTTTTCACTCTCAGGTGTGAAATTTTCCAATGTATTCTCAACTTTCCAAATACCCAAATGTTCATTGTCCTGAAATATTTCGATAAGTGTTTCCTCATTTAATTTTTGTGTCCTTGGAAGGCTGGTATTTTTTTCTCTTATAATTGCTGTATTCTCAAAGCACTTCTTTTCCTGGTTCTGATATTTTAATGTGTCCATTCCCAGTCTCTTCATGGAGACCTCATGCTTCTTCTTGTGATATTTATGCAATAGCTTGTTCTCTGTCCCATCACTAGGAGAAACCTAAATAAAACCAAGGATACATTTAGCTAGCACTCAATAAAATGATGTTTCATAATTTTCACTAAAATTAAGAAAAAACCTGTTTATTTATAACAGGGTTATAAAGAGTTTCAATAAATAGATACCCACAAAAGAAAAAAAAATGGATGTAAACTTCTGAGTTTATAAAAATATAAATTCCCAAGAGTTCAAAAGTTAATTTAAGAAGATGGATCTATGAGAGTAAAAGAAAATCATAACTTAAAGAATGTAAGAACTGCCAGGTTCAGGGGCTCATGCTTGTAATACCAGTGTCTCAGGATATTGAGGCAGGAGGATCACAGGTTCAAAGCTAGTCTTCAGCAATTCAGTGAAACCCTGACTCACTCATAAATAAATAATAAATAATAAATAAATAAATAAATAAATAAATAAATAAATGGCTGGGATGTGTCTCAGTGGTTGAGCACCCTGGTTCAATTCCTGGTTATAAAAAAAGAAAAATAGTAAAGATTAAAAAATTCTGCATTATACCAGAATGAAAGAATAGATTAAGTGATTATTTAGTTTGCCAATGTAAAAAAAAAATAACTTTGCAGAACAGAAAAAAGAGAGAAAACCCCACATTTGTAGTTATCTAATACTAGACAAACACACTATAAAACGTGCATTGGGGAAAGGATAGGTTCCTCAACAAATTTTGCTGGGAAAATTAAAAACACGGATGTGATAGGAGAAATTTAACCCCTATTTCTCAAAAACAAAGTGAGTCAAGGACCTAGATAATAGATAAAAGACCCTAGACCTATTACAAGACTATACAAGCCCAGCACTCTATCTTGTCAGTGTAGGAACTGAATTCCTCAAAAAAGACACTTAAAGCACAAGAAGTAAAATAAAGAATCAGTAAATGGGGTGGTATCTTTAAAGCAAAGGAAACCATCAAGAATGTGAGTAGACAGCATATAGAATGGGATAAAATCTTTGTCACTGACATGTCAGATAGAGCATTAATCTCCAGAATATATAAACAACTCAAAAAATAACTCACAAACAAAAAATAACCCAATCAATAAATGAACAGAAAACTGAACAAGCACTTCAAAGAAAAATATGCACAAAGAGTTAACAAGTATATAAAAAAATATTTAACATCTTTAGCAATTAGAAAAATGAAAATTAAAACGACACTGAGATATAAAGAATGCAAGTAACAATAAATGTTGGTGAGAATGTGGGGAAAAGATTGACTCATACATTGCACCAAGCAATTTTTCAGGAAAGCAGTATATAGATCTCTCACAAAATCTGGAATGGAAAGACCATTTGACCCAGTTATTCTGCTCCTCAGTGTATCCTCCAATGATACTATAGTGACACAGCCACATAAATATTTATAGCAGCTCTTCACAAAAGTTAAACTGTGGAACCAAACAAGGTGCCTTTCAACACATGGAAGAATAAAGACAATGTGTTATATATACACAATGAATTCAGCCATGAAGAATGAAATTATGGCATTTGCTGGCAAATGAATGAAACTGGACACTGTCATATCAAGTGAAATAATCCAGTCCTCCAAATCCAAAGCCTGAATATTCTCCTTAAAATGTAGTTGGTAACACACATAAGTGTGGAGGATAAAAGAATAGAAGTTTGTTGGTTAGACCAACGTGAATAAAGGGCTGAGAGGGGAGGGAAATATAGTAGGATGAATCTGACATTACATTCCTATGTTCACATATGAATACATGACCAGAAAAACTCTACATAGAAGAAGTTATATGCTATGTATGTGTAACACACCAAAAGAACTCTATTGTAATGTATACCTAAAAACAATAAATAAAAATTAGAATTTACTACTTCTCTGTTGATCCACTTTTAGAATCGTATGATCTACCCTTTAAACAGTTAAAAATTTCAAATATTTTATTATGTATCTATCTGTTGGGATGGCTTAGGTGGCAAATAAAAGAACACCTAACTTTAAGAAGAATAAGTTTGCAATCTGATACCTCATGTATTCAACCAGACCATAGTAAGAGCCTTAGCTCTACATCTACTGAGAAATAACAGAAGTTCTCCAATGTCTTTTTCCTAAAAAAATTCCTAGCATATTCTGTTTTCTAACATTTTGTACCTGTGAATGAGAATTGCATCTATTAATAAATTATAAATGTAGAAACAGCATTAAACACATGATCTATATCAATGAACAATGTATCACAATTCTGAAAAGGAGCACAAGGCTAAAAACATAGGCAAATTGCTCTCTCTCTCTCTCTCTCTCTCTCTCTCTCTCTCTCTCTCTCTCTCTCTCTCTTTCTCCCAATAATTTGAAAACAGAAAAAAATAATTCAGGGAACATTTCCTTTCTGCACATGTCTATCTCTTTTTGTTTGCAATAATGTGTTACTAAAATTTCATATTGTAAATTCTGGCATTATGGTCTCATGAAAATTGTCTGTAGGTTTCATTATGTTTTGCTAAAATCTACAAATTTATTTCAGCAAGATTTTGGCTGTATATTAGCAGGTGACAGAAGTCTAAAAGATTAATTTAAGAGTGGGACCTTCAAGATTAAAAAATAATTTTAAAACGTAGATTTATTTTTCATGAGTAAATGTCTTACATTTCACTTGCACAAATGACAGATAAATTTGGGTGAGTGAAAACATTTCTTGGGGTGGGGATGTGGCTCAAGTGGTACCGTGCTCACCTGGCATGCGAGTAGCCCAGGTTTGATCCTCAGCACCACATACAAACAAAGATGTTGTGCCCACCGAAAACTAAAAAATAAATATTAAAATTCTCTCTATCTTTCAAAAAATTTAAAAATTAAAAAAAATTCCTTAAATGCAAACAGAAATGTAATTGTGAAACATTTTTTTAAAAAATGATTTAAATAGGTGCATAGATATTTAGTTTGTATTTTAACATAAAACACCTAAATTTGTATTTATGTCAGTGATTAAACTAAACTTCTTCATTCAGAAAACAAATGCTGAACAACTACCAGATGAAAAGTTTTTCTCTAACTGGTTTTGTCATAAATATCATCATTTAATTTTAGAGTCAGATAACATTATGGTATTTTTTTTTCTGGTTTATCAGATCTTGTTTTAGTTTTTTTATTGCCAAATAATGAACATTGTGTTTTAAATCAAAATAGTAGTCCACACCCCAAATACCCATGCTTTGGGAAACAGCAGACTGCATATAAATGGAGGTCCTATAAGTCTGTGTTTCCTGGCATTGTGGGAGATGTCTGAAGTGTGTGGAAGTACACACACATGATGACTGCATGTTGGTAAAATTGCCAAACAGCACATTCCTTAGACAACATTGCCATCATTAAGTGAAACATGGCCACATATAATAAGTTAAAGGGATTTTAAAAATAATTCAAATGAAATACAGTAAAAATTTGAAACTTTACTGAACGTTCATTTACCTGATTAAAATGATTTTTTTGCAGTCTCCAATTCTGTATCTATTGTACAAACAGAGATTTCAGCTTGCTTTCTCACTTAATCCTTTTTGTTAAATTCTGTTTCTTTTTCTTTTAATGGTTTCTTATTTTTTTCATGTAACATATCATTATTTTTTCTCTTCACCTCATCTTTTTTTAAGGTATATCTGAAATTAATATAGATGCCTTTTAATTGATTTTTGACAAAAACCAAAAATGTCTTTTCATGTTCTGGCTCTTTGTGTGCTGATTTAGTATCTTAATAAAATTTTTATGTTCTCTAAAGCTATTTAGTTTAGCATTTTAAATTTCTCCTTTAATCATGTGTAAAACATACATAATTGAAAGTCAATAATAAAAGATTGTTTTGTCATTTGATAAGTTTCTGTTACTAGCAAATCTTTTAGATACAACAGAAAAGTAAATTAGAAATGATTTGGTAAATTGACAAGTTTAAGGTAATTTATTTTTTGCACAATCATAGGTCCTCTCCAGTTAAAAAGATAATTTCATGTCAAATAAGTTTTAAAGTCATTGTTTATATACAAACTTATGAGTTCAGTAGTAATATCATTTATCTTCATAAAATATGTCAGGCATACCTATAATTGGCTTACAGTGTAACAGAATATTCAGACATTTTTTTTTTCAATATGTGTCTTTTGGGGCTGGGGCTGTAGCAAAGTGTTAGAGTGTTTGGCTAGCATGAGTAAGGTGCTGGGTTTGAACCTTAGAACCACATATAAATAAAATAAAGATATATAAAAATATGTATCTTTTGTATTACTATAACCCCGAACTGGGATAAATAATCTAATACTTGTTATTATAATTTTTATGTTTCTTTTATGGTAACACTCTCAACTTACCTTTTTGATCATTATGTATTTTACAAAAAAACTCAAAATCCATTTTTTAACAAGATGGGACCTAATATTTAATCCAATAATGAAGAGTAAAGTTCTTTAACAGATGAAAGGATAAAAAAAAAATGTGTGTGTGCACACACACAATGGAATATAAGAAATAACAAAAATAAATTTATGTCAACATATAGTCTACTGTCATGCATACCTAAAAAACATAAAAAGTATAAGTTCTTTCAAAATAGAAATATGAACAAATTTATAAATGAGAATAAATTTGAATTAAATATAATCTGTTTTCATTTTATTTTTTAATGAATGTTAATGTTAGAAGTGTAGCCTAGTATCTAGCTCAGCACTAGCACATCACACTAGTAACACAGAACCCTGAGTTTGATCCCCAAAATCAGCCTAAAAAGTATAAATGTATAACATGTTTCAGGGCAGTGAAAAATGCCTCGCTGGTGGAATACAAACTTTCTTGAGAGAAATTTAAAAATCCTGTAATCTTTTTAATGTTTTCCAAATTTAACCAAATAACTCTATATTGAATTTTTTTCAAAAGTAAACAAAAATATAGAAAGATATATATATATATATTTCTCATCCCCAACTTTGGTACCAAGGATTTAACCCCCAAAAGCTAAATCTCTTAGCTACATCCCAAGGTCTTTTTCATTTTTTTCTTTTGTTGGAGAGAGGGTCTCATTAATTTGCTTAGGACATTGCTGCTATGTTAATGAGGATTATTTTAAACTTTTGATCCTCCTGTCTTTGTCTTTCAAGCTGCTGGAATTATAGGCACATGCCATGGTATCTGAGTAGGAAATGATTTTTTTTTATAAATGATAGTTCTTGAAATATTAATTGTAATAAAAAGTTAAAAATATAAACAAATAACAATCCCAAATTATTCTTGTTAAATAAATAGATTACTAGAACATGGAGTTCTATAGAGACATTAAAATGGTGATGAGGAAAAATATGAACTTAGTTTTTAAAAGTAATTACATTTAATAATATGCTATGATATTTGTAAGTATTTTATAATTTATTCACGTTTTATTCTTTGCAAAGTGCTAACAGATGAGGCAGTAGTTAAACAAATTGTCCTTCTCATTTTAATGGATTAAAGGAAAAGATTCCACTCCTTCTTTCAACCTAGGATATAATACCTCAAATTGTGGAGTTGTTGTTTCAATTCTATATTTTCTTGCTTAAACTCTCATACCTTCTTTTTTAGCTCATGAATCGCATATTCTAGTTGTGCATTTTTTGAAAATGTAATGAACACTGTGTGCATTGACTTTTTGCTTTTTATTATTCTTTGAAGTGATAGAACTGCTTTCTGGGTTTTCAATAGGCTAACAGAATCTGTCAGATAAAAGAAGATAGAAATAAAATATGTGACTAATTTAAATATATGAATGCTGTATATTCCGCATGCATTATTTATACACTAAAACAATGAGTGCATAAAACACGTGACACAATATGCTGAACTCTAAAGATATAGCAGATGAGATTAGACCCCTATTGTTTTTTAGCTTAAAATCTAATGGAGAAGACAGACACAAAAAAGATCATTATAATTTTAGACAGATGATATTAGAAAAGAGGTTTGTGATCTAATCAATAAATCTTACCTTTAGAAGAGATTCCCTGAGGAAAATAAAAATACAATGAGAAATGAACAGAAATCAGGCACAATGTGAATAACATTATTCTTTCCAATATAAAAATTCAAGTTTTCCAACTCCCCTGTGGTCTATACTTGTCTTGTAAAGAAACTAAGAGGGACACTCCCACTATAACCTGCTGCTGGACTTTGGTCTTCAGAGAGACTCTGTTTACTAGGTTCATTGCTCAAGGTATTAGAATATATCAGCACTCATGTTATAAATAAATATTCTATTCAAAGAAAGAACTGTGTAGAATATGTTGTTCTTACCTTGGACATGTCCATCATCTTTCTCTTTTGCTTTATGATGTTTC
This sequence comes from Ictidomys tridecemlineatus, assembly GCF_052094955.1. Taxonomy (NCBI): domain Eukaryota; kingdom Metazoa; phylum Chordata; class Mammalia; order Rodentia; family Sciuridae; genus Ictidomys; species Ictidomys tridecemlineatus. The sequence continues at coordinate 27,391,379 of NC_135494.1, forward strand.
TCTCCAGATGAGTGAGAAACACACATCTGTGGAGAATCCTCAGAAAATACCTGTGAAATAAAGGACCCCAATGAGCTGCATGAAGACTTCACTATCACTCTTTTAGACAACACCCAAGTTTTGGTCTTGGAAGCAGCTAACTAACATGTAAATAACTACAGACTTAGCAGTCATACTTTCCATAGGGTTTCTTAGCATTGTGCTCCAGATGAAGCTTAACACTTATCTTCCAATGGTTCTTGAGTTGGTAAAAGCAGGGTGGATGTCATAGAAAAGGCATTCCTTGACAACATACTAACAAAGGTGCATACACCCCAAAGGACGGGAGAAATGATATTTATTGTAACTCATCCAACTTTGAATTAACAATCAAATATGAGAAGGCTTTTGAGTCTTAAAGAATTTTGAGGAGTATGTTTCATATTAAATAGGATTACACTTTTTAAACAATGAACTAACAAAATTTTTGTTTGAAAATATGAGACTTAGGTGTTCAGTTGGGGATTTGACACTGAGATATGGCCCCTGCCCAGGATACACACCAAAGAAAAAGCTGTAAACCCAAGAACCTACATATGGCAACCAAATAAAATAATTCAAGATGTGTGCTAAATCTCACACCAGGAATGTTGGTAATGTGAGAAAGAAGATGAGATAGCATCTCTAACTTCCATCATTCCCCCATTAATGCACACAAATACATTTCTTTATTATACTAAGAAATTTTGATAAAATTATTCTACATATTGACTAAATTTTCTGCAAGGATGAGAAACAAAATGAAAAGGTCACCACAGAAAAGTTGTTTAATACATGTAAGAAGACAGAAATTGCGTCAACATAGTTTATACACAACCAGAGATATAAAAAATTGTGCTATACATGTGTAATAAGAATTATAATGCATTCTGCTGTTATTTATTTTTTAAAAAATCAATAAAAAATAACAAAGAATCATTAACCAGGATGTAAAGTTAATATATATATATATATATATATATATATATATATATATATATATATATATATATTAACTTGTAGCAAATAACTACTGATTTTCATTAAAATTTTGAGACTTTGAAAACATCACCCTTTCACATGAATGCAGTCAGTGACCATTATCATTACCATTCATAACCCAAGTGGTTATTCATCAGTCTCAAATTTAGTCTCAACTTTTTATTTTTCAAAATGTGTATGCAAGTGGAAGCACAAGCAAAATTTAGAATTGTTTTTCCTCCATTACATATTAAATTTAGCTATAAGTTGACAGGACTACTAATGCTATTTTCAGATTCTAACCAGTTCAGCTTGGTTTTAGATGTAATTAGTAATCTATAATGCCTGAATTCCAAAAGGCTATTTAAAAGATATTTTCATTTGGCCCCCTTTACTTTCCTTAAGAAAGAAAAACAAGAAGAAACAGGAAGAAATGCTTTATATGTAGACATACCTGAGACTGGGTACATTGAGCATCATCAAAACTTTTGTGCTTTTCTCCTGAAGTCATGTCAAAATGGGTCTCTACTGATAAACGAATACATTTACTCACATTCCTTAGAACTGCATTAGAAAGCATGAACATCAATCCAAATAAAAAAGGATAATTGTAACACCAAAACAACTTAATATTCCCAAATATGATTTCCAATTAAGTTTAATATTTGGTAAATAATTACTGGTTTCAACTTTCCACAGTTTTTCTTTTTCCTTCTTTTTTTTTTTTGTGTGTGTATACACCTTGGGAGTGGACCCATAAACTTATGCATTCTTGTCAAATACTCTACCATTTAGTTCTATCCCATGACCACTTTAATTGGCAACTGGAGTCCTCTGAGTGGACTGAATATAGCCATCTTTCAAGGCTTGGAATTGCAAGTAGTTGTGAATAAAGATGTACCCATTTGCAACCAATAAACATTGAGTTTTCAGGGAGTAATTTTTTTTTGATCCAAATCTTCAACACACATCTTATAGAGACATGACTGGATACAAGTTTCAGTGCAAACCATAGTGCCAAGATTTGTCTACTCAAGATCAATAAAATTTGCTCAGAAACAAGCTTGAAAATACACATGGAAAGAAGGGCTGATTCTGGGAATATGTTAGTATAGAGTAAGCTGCGTTCTAAGCTGCACTATTGCATGGAGACCAAAGAGTTGGTGAAGAGCTTCTCAGCAAAGTGAGTGAAAGAGGGATTTTATTCAAATCCCTAAAATTTCTGAACACTGAAAAAGTGCAGAGATTCAGTAAAATGTGTACCATAAATAAAAATCTTACAACCTGCATGCAGATCTGCCTCAGACTAAGGGGTAGAGAGAAGAGGAAGTTAGATTCTAAGTTGTACTATGATGTGCCCTGCTAAGGAGAAACTTGAGATCAAAAATATTACTTAAACTGATCTGACCAAAAGGTGCACTATGCACTGGTGCTTAAAAAGAATGCTCTTATCTCAAAGAGTGATGGGAGTGCTTAAGCCATAGCCATCCTCAGAAAGAGTGCAAAAGTATTTATTTGATTCAGTTCCTCTAAACAACACACACACACACACACACACACACACACACACACACACACGCATATGAGGATCCTGGAAGTGCCTATCAAGGAACCTAGGTTGTGCCTCATGGAAGGTAGAAAAAAATGGTGCAGGCTAGACAACCCATGCGACTCCAGTGAGAAGGGCAAAGGGGGAACTATGTGTCTGGAAGCTAATGTGACCAGCTGAAGTGTCAGAAAAAATGACCTAAGAAGGCAGAGAAAATATGCCCCCAGGGATGGTGTTTTTTCTGGATACTCACCCCTCAAAACGACAGGGGAGAGGTGAGTAGCCAGAGAGCAGGAGATGGTTAGAGCATGAAATTCTGTAGGCCCACACACAGAAAAGTATTAAATAGGTCAGGATTTGTCTCAGAATAAAGGGATAGGTGAAGCCTAATGCCAGAGGAGAGCTGAGGCAGAGAAAAGGTACAAAGATACAGAATGAGGCTTGGCTCATGTCAGGAAATATTTCTAAGAAATTTCAGAAGGTTGACCTTTCACATTCTAAAGAGATGCTTATGGTGATATTTGCATGGTGGCTATTTCACTCCAAAGGCTGGGAATAGGGAGAATGTAATAGTATAATATATAGAGGAAACAACTAAGAATTGAGGGGATATTCTCAGAAACACAAAGGAGAGATCATTTTCTGTGACTACTGATGACATAGTAAGGAAAATCCTTCCACCTCTTTGGGAAAACCACCTTACATGTGAGAACACTGGTAGCATTTCAAGTGTTTTAACATTGTGTTCCCTGGAGTGTTGCAATGTAAAACTTACCCAATTTGACTGTTTTTTTTTCTCCTTGCCAAATCCTTTTAGTGAAAGCGCCTCTTTTATTGTGATGGGATCAGTGCACTTAGAAAAAAGATAGTACATAAAGAGAGTATTTTTCATTGAATACAAAGTTAATAATTTAGAATAAATATAGAAATTTAATTACCTTTCTGAAATCAGATGAATCCCTAGAGGCTGAAAAACAAAAGGGGTATGTAATCAAGCAAAGTTGAAGAGGAAAAAACAACCCATACATTACAGATGCCTCCACATTCATCTGAGGTCCATGGTTCAGCTGTGCTAAAAATTATGCTATCTCCTTGGTTTCTGTGCTGGCTGGTTTGGCTGACAACAATAATGTGACTAAAGGAATTTTGTGAATAAATTTCGTGAAACATGCTGTTCATTTCAAAAACCTGAGATTATTTGTCCAATGACCATAAATAAAACAGACAAGGAAACATATACCAATGCAAAGATACAGATTGATGGAGAATCCAACAATCCTCTAGTGGAGAAGCAAAGAAGGTCCTTAAGAGATTCAATGGCAAAGGTGAAGTCAAAACAAAAACAAGCCATAGAACCTATCTTACTGAAATACTATTGAAAAGATTTAATCTTTATAATTTTAAGTATGTATATATTTACTGCATTTGTCCTTTCATTTTTGTTTAGTAAGGCCAAAGCTGTGTTCAGATCCCAGGGAAATGTTAGGCTCATTTCTCAACAAAGATATCTGAAGGAGTAGGTTGATATACATATTTTGAAACTGAAAGCTATGACATTGATGATTTGTTTCTTATATTCAGGTGAAATGCTGGTTCCTCTTGTGCATCCTCTATTCCTGTATTTTCTGGTTTAAACAGATTAGATTTTCATGATCCCCTTGTGTGAGAACAGATTGTTTCTACATTTAAGAAAGAAGGTTTAATTTGTTTAAACTTTTGAGACACACAAATTTAAAGGGAAAGTTGAAATGGAAGAGTACAGCATTATATAATAACAATAATATATGATTACACAAACACACACACACACATATATGACAAAGATTTTGGGTATTCAAAGAGTAAACTATATAAAAATTTCTGTTTGCAAATGAGTTTGGTTTGGTGTGACTTGCCAGTGTTTTAAGTGTATTCACAAATGGCCAGGCCTATAAAAAAATTATAATTAGATTTTGAAGGATGAGGATGAGCTCAGTAATGAAGTGAATTTCTAGAATGCCCATAATCAAAATTTCATTTTCAGGCAAATAGGAAAGAAATACAGAAAGTAATTATGTAAGGAAAAAAGACAGAGAGAAAGGTAAGGGAGTAGAAAGAAAAGAAGGAAGGGAGGAAGGAATGAAGGAAGAAAGGAAGGAAGGAAGGAAGAAAGAGAGGAAAGAAGAGAAAGAGTAGAGCTGTCATTAAAAATTACTAATGATTCTGAAATGTAATTTTGCTCCTCAGAATGACTCAATTTAAACCACAGCAAACAGTATGTCTGAGAGGTATGGAGAAAAGAATGTCATGGCTGGAATCTTTCCCCAACTTACAAGCCCCTCATGATTCAAATGATGGACAAGTTACAGTCTCTCACATATTGTGAAAGATAGATATACTGATAGCCCCTGAATTGCATGCTCTAAGTTTCCCTTTCATTCTCTCCAAGATCACCCAGCTAACTTATTTTGTTTCTTCCACATTTCTTCTTCCCAGAAACTTTTCAAAATATTTATTTATTTATTTATTTATTTATTTGTTTGTTTGTTTGTTTATTTATATGTGTTCCTGAGAATAAACCTAGTGCCTCAGGCATGCAAGGCAAGCACTCTACCACTGAGCTTCAACCCAAGTCCACCATTTTTTCTTAATTTCCAATTTAAAGATTAGACCTAAGAAATATAAATTCTATACTTTGAGTTCTTATCACTTGCCAAGAGACAAAATCAGAATAAAAACTAGATGTATGCAATAACTTTATTACACTTGATGTTCCAGTGGCTCTGCATTTAGTTTCGCTAAAAGGAAATCTTCTCCTTACCTCTTTACATGGTGGCCGGCAGATAGAGATCATTGGAATCACCTTACATTGAAGAAAAGATAGATGTGAAGACCAGGTAAGTCAGAGTATACATTTTGAATAGGGATCCCCAAATATGATCTATTAGAGTCTGAGAGTCTGGGTCTGCACTTAGTCTGCTTCTCATTCCCCTGCCTTCAAATGACTTACAATAATAGAGCCAGTTTTCCACCCAATGATGTTCCCAAACCTGAACGATGAGAAGAAGTTTTTTCTCCTTCATTTACTCACTGTATTCTCTCTGCTTTTCTCAGTGTCTTTTCTCCCTTCTCCTTTTCTAATTGTCCAAAGAATATTTTAAAAACCTATGAATTTAAGTATCAGTCCATAACAATTTGCACATTTTTCCACTTCCCATACTTCTGTGTCTGCCATCTGAGCTTCATCCCACGTAGTAGCAAGAATGTCTATGATATAGGTATTTTTATTTTTATTTTTTTTAATTACAATATTGTTTTATATAAATTTATGACCAGACACATGGACTTATGAACATTCCAGTTAAAAGGAAAAAAAAAAACTTCCTTTCTTCATGATCAGTTTTTCACATGTCAATTCCTTTCTAATGGCAACTCAGAATTGAGTGGTGAGAAAAAATATTCACACTTTGAGTCATTTGCACAACTGGAAACACCCACTTTCTTTTCACACTTTAAATAGGTGGTCTTTTTATTCTGGTACATGACTGAAATTTATCAGCCTTCATGGCTTCTTTTTCTTTCATTTACTCGCTGCACTCAATCTCTCTGACTTTCCCAATGTGTTTTCACCCTTATCCTCTCTACTTCATAATTTCCAACTTTCCTATGATCTATGCCTGTCTTGTATAGAAACTAAGAGGGACACTCCCACTATAACCTGCTGCTAGACTTTGGTCTTAAGAGAGACAACTCATTATCTTTCTCACTTTTTAATTATTATATGTTTACTAGGTTCATTTTTCCAATTATTAAAACAAATCAGCACTCATTTTAGAAATCAATATTCTGTCCAAAGAACTGTGTAGAGTATGTAGTTCTTTCCATGGACATGTCCATCTGCTTTCTCTTTTGCTATATAATGCTTCTCTCCAGATGAGTGAGAAACACACATCTGTGGACCACCCTCAGAAAATACCTGCAAAATAAAGGACCCCAATGAGCTACATGAAAACTTCACTATTACTCTTATAGACATCACCCAAATTTTGGCCTTGAAAGCAGCTACCTAAAATGTAGATAAGTGCAGTCATATTTTTCACAGGGCAACTTAGAATTTGTACTTTAGATGAAGCTGAACTCTTGTCTTCCAATGGCTTCTGATTTGGTATAAGTAGGATGGATGTCATCGAAAAGGTATTCCCTGAAAATTCAATAACATAAATGCATGTATTCTAAGAGTGTAAACAACCATATATCAAAACCCCACAAGATGAGAATGCATTAAATACTTAATTAAACATTATTGAGAAATATAATTAATATTATGTTGCCTTACATGTTTTAAATAACAGACTAATAAGACTCAGTGTGATAAGAGATTTGGAATTATGTGATGTTGAGCAGTAATAAGATTTATTGGACTTGCCTCATTTTGGTCATCACAGTCTCACAAGATCAAAAGAGCTTATAGTAAGTGTTTCACTGAGAGAAAATTCAGTTTAATAAAATGACAAAGTAGGGTTAAGAAATGTTTCTATGGTACTGTTAGAAAGCAACACACAGGATCTGGGTAGAGTAAACAACATGTTCCTCTGAGAGAGAACTAAAAAGTACACCAATGAAGAAAAATGACAACACAAAAATGTACAGAACTTCCTGACTATTTTTCAGAGCTTGAGTCATATTGGCTCCTCTGTGCATTCTGGATAAAAAACAATAAGCAGCTATGGAAAAAAGAAAACCTGGAGAGAGCCTCAGACCAAATGAAACCCAGAATTATGGCTTTTAGAATAGTAAATGAATTCAAGGATTTCACAAGCCATCCATGGGCTGGGTATGTGAGCTATGCACATTTGAGTATATGAGAAAAACTGGTCTGAAATTACTGTCTGATTAGAATCTGCATGGATGTGTGTCTTTTCACTCACTCTGCCTTTGACACGCACAGAGCACCTGAGATGGGTGTGATTTTCCATGTTTATATGTAACTAAAACTGATCCACTGGGAAGGACCATCTTTTACCATAAATTTACTCAATGACCATCACCACTATATATGTTCATTAATTAAAATGGTTATTAGCAAAAGCACTAATTTTAACTTCTTCATTTTCAGGGGTTAAAAAAACAGAAACCCAAATAATATTCAGAAAAAAAAATGCCCGGATAATATTTATCTATATGTTATTCTGAATTTTAATGCTATTTTAAGATTCATAACCAGATAAATTCTATTAGGTTTCAATATTAAATTATCAACTTTAGATTTCAAACAACTGTTATGAAAGGTAATAAAATTTGCCCATATTGACTTTTCTTAAAATAAGGGATACAGTAAGAAATCAAAAGATTTAAAAAATATATCTGAGTGAACACACCTGTTACTGCATATTTTTGGTGTTATCAAGACCTTCCTCCTCTTCTTCAGATGATGAGAAACAAAGTGATTCAGCTAAAAAATGTATGTAGATATACGTAAACAACTTAGAATATTTAGAGTGAATGATAGTCTGCCAAAAATAAAAAGTGATAATGAGCTTGAATTTTAAATGCTATTACCTCTTTAACTGTTTATTGGTGGGGTATACTTGTGTGTACTCAGTGATTTAAACCTAGAACATTGCAACCTTGGAAAGAGCTCTGCCAGAGTTGTGTATTTGTTTATTTTTGGAAACTGGGTCTCTCTAAAGTGTTTGTATTGGCCTAAGACTGCCATTCTTATGTCTCAGTCTCCCAATAGCTGTGTTTAGAGGTGATCCACTGTACCCAGCAGAGAATTTTTTTTCAGGGAATGTTTTTAGTGGTATAAAACTTCAATAGTCTACCTGAGAAGACACTATGTATCACCAGGTTTAAAAAACCAGAATATCTCAAAGGTATATCCACTCAAGATGAATGAAAATTTGCCAGAATTAAATTTTAAAAACACTATAGAAATGTGAGGATACACACAATTTGGTATTCTCTTCCACATAACAGTAACTTTTAAATACAAGTATTCATCAATAGTCATTTCCACAGTGACTTAGACTCTACTCTTATCAATGAATATCTTGCATATGCAATATTTTTCTTTATTACTCTAAACAAATGTGTTCTTCTGTAAGACTTAGTCTGTTCAGTCCTGCATGATTATCAATCTCCTTGTCATAAACTGCTTTTTACCCCCTTGAGGTGTCTCAACATTTTAGCCACTGTTCAACTGAATACCTACCAGTTGACTTGTAAATGACTCCTTCTCCTGTCTAGCCCTTTGGCTCCTGAACTTGAGAAGACCTCTTTTATATCACTTTAGCATCAACAGTTTATTTGAACCGAGAATTATTATGTTCCCTGTGAGAATAGAGTAAAAATGTGCCAGAAATAATGGCTTTCCTAGAGCTAGGATTCAGCAGAGACTAAAGGAATGAGGTTAAAAACAAGAGGCAGAAAATGAGGAAAGCTTAAAAGGCTGTAGCTAGACACAGAGTGAAGCATTAAATAAATTAAGGGACTCATTTTAGTGCTTGGGGGTCAGTTTCCTGAATCTTGGAATTACCCAATTTTCCAATGAATAAGAGAAAAAGCTTTATGGCAGAGGCACTGATTAGCATGTTAAAGTATCTGTGTTCAGTCTCCACCATTGAAAAGTAAACTATAAACAAAAGCAAACAAAAAAAGAAAGAAAAGCATGAAGAGGGAATATATAAAGTGGTTTGTGTAAGTAGTTTTGAATTTACAACTCTGGGTCAATAAAAATTATAAAAGAATAATTTCCTAAAAATACTTTATTAGTTTTATAGAAAATGAATAATATAAAGAATACACAATAATACTTTGTATGGTTTAACACAGAGATAATCACAACTGATGAAAGACATAGAATCCACAGCTGCATAAAGTACAACACGGGTTCAATAAAATTATTCAATAAAGTGGGTGTTATATTTGAATTGAAATTAAATTTTAATTGGGTCTTGTTTAACACACTATACTTAATCTCTGGGTTAAGACAAATATTTTTATGTTCATCTCCCAAGATTTGGAAATTATTGGCAGCTATGCAATAAGATTTTATAAAATTTTGGAGGAAAATAGAGCCTCATAATTCACCTAACAGGTATAAGAATTCTGGGAAATTTAATTTTAAAAATGTCTGAGATAAAGATTTTTTTAGAAATAATTTTGTTGTGACTTTAAAGATATAATTTTAAATTTGTATGCCAATATAGACACAGGAATGTGTATGTATGTGTGTATGTATGTATATGTATATATATTTTTACCTGATTTGCATACCCTTTCTTCTGTTGTCCTGACTGTATTTTTTTTAAGAAAATACCTCCTGTTTAAGATAGACTGTATGGGTTTGGAAAGTAGATATTAAATACGTGTTGTACATTTTATACTATACACAGTTAATAATTCAAGATAAACATAAAAGTTTATAATTACCTGCACAACAGGATGTGTGAAATTCTGAAATACTGAAAAGCAAAAGGGATGTACAATTCACAGAACATGAATATGACAAAATCACCTACACCTTCTTGCTGAATTGACATGTAGTCAAGTTCCAAGGGTTAGCTTTGATAAATAATATTTTAACATTTGGACTTCTGTGTTTGCTGGGTTTTGTTTAGTACAGCAGCATGATTCAAATATATTGAAGAAAAACATCCGATATTAGTTTAATTAAGCATAGAGTTAAGTTTTCAAAAGTGAGATTACATTTCCAATCACCACACATACCAATAGGGAATATACACATACCAAGTAAAGGTGCGGATTGATTGAGGAATATCTAATCAAAGGAGCAAAGGAGAAACTTTGGGGCATAAATATATAAAATAAAGAAATAATTTAACAACAGGTATGTTTAATGTAGCCTATCACAATCATTTCATTAACTTTATTACAGGTATGTATCCTGTTCCTCCATTTGTCCTACAATATAGTAAGTCCAAAGTTGTGATAACCATCAAGTGGAAAGTATAATTCAATTCCATTTAGGGGAAAGTTCTGAGAAATGATCATCTTTGGTATACACTTATTAAAATAATCATTTTTCCATACCCATGAAGGACAGTGGTGTATCTTCTTTTAATATATCCTCTGGTCTGACCCACTCAAAGTTCCTTGATTCATTCATTTGAGAAGACATAGGAACTGTATCTAATAAATATTTTTTAATAAGCATAAAATATTAATATATGGTAATCCAAAGGGGAAAAGTGAACTGAAATGCAAAAGATTTATCAGACATAAAAAACCTTTTATATTTCAAATTCATTAGCATATATACAAAAAATAACAGCTTTGGTATGCAACAAATTAACCCAAGGAGTCTGCTGTTTACAAAATGAGCCTTGTTTGATATAACTTCTTTGACTTTCAAAGATTTTCATAAAATGTCTGTCATATCAGAATACTAGCTATTTAGAGAAAAGGACTTGGCAGAGTAATTGAGTGCATTCCTAGCATGCCCAAAGCCATGGTTTCATTAAAGAAAAAAACTAATTGTCTTTTTAAATGTCCCATGTTTCTTAAATGCTATGTTTCTGATCTCAAATACTGATATCAATACATCCCTATACTTGGTAGTTATGGAGCAAAGAAATTAAAGTGGCTGGTTGCCCCAATTATAATAGTTTCCCCTGCTTAAAACCATCTCTGGACTAGTAATTTTCACTTTTGTTTGAAGACAAACATAGGGAAACTAGCTGAAATGCATTACCTCAGTCTCCTTATTATTAACTTAAAAATTACATAGCTAATTTTATTCCCTCTTCACTACCCACTCCTTTGATTTTCAAAAGCTATCTCTAGACCTGTAGTCTTGATTTTTTTTGTTGTTGTTGTTTAGATTATTCCCACTACTTTTTTTTTCCAATGCAGTAACTGTATCTTAAAAATGCAATTTCTAGGAGCTGGGTTTTGGCTCAGTCTTAGGACACTTGTCTAACACATATGAAGTACTGGGTTTAATCCTTAGCACTATATAAAATAAATAATATAAAAATATTGTGTCAATTTACAACTCAAAGAATCTTTAGAAAAATACAATTTGGGTGCTTGGGTTATGGCTCAGTGGTAGAGCACTTGCCTTGTATGTGCAAGGCTCTGGGTTTGATCCTCAGCAATACATAGAAATAAATAAATAAATAAAGTTATTGTGTACAACTACAAAAAATATTTTAAAAAATACAATTTCTGTTTCATCCATTTATTTTTCCCCTTTGCCAACAGACATAATCAAAAACAAAGTAAGATTTATTCTCTAATATAATATAGTTATGCCATGAACTAAGACACAATGGCTCTTAATTTAGTTTTTAAAGGGCAATTCATTCAACTGATCTTGCAAATCAGAATGTAGTCTTTGTATCAAGGAACATTTGAAGCATCTTTGAATGTATTCAGGATGTAGAACCAAAGACCTGCTGAGTCAGAACATACATTTTGTACATGGTCCCCAAGATATGATTTAATAAAATTTGAGAGTTCTTAGGCATGCTTAATCTTCTACCAATTCCTCTAACTTCACATGCCTATTTAATGTTTCTTTTTGCTTTATTATTTTGTTATTGGTACTGGGGATTAAACCCATGGGTGTCTTACAACTGAGCAACATCCACATCCCTTTTTATATTTTATTTACAGAAAGGGTTTTGCCTCATTCAGTTACCGAGCTGGCTTTAAAATATAAATTATTTCTCTGTCTTCAGCCTTCAGAGCCATTGGGAATAAAGGCATGCACCATGTGTCTGGCCATTTATTTCATCTATTTAAAATTCTCCCTATTTTGTAGATGTATTAGAAGTCATAATCTTTCAAAGGAATGTTTCATCAGGCCATCATCAATGTGCATCTGCTTATTTTTTTCTTTTTCTTTCTTCTTTCTTTTGGTTGTTGTTGTCTATAGTCTTTTCTCATTCTTCATTTCTGAATTCTCCTCTCCCCTTTCTTATGTTCCAACTTTTCTCTAATTTCAGCAGGTCCGGACTTAATAACTCAGCTCCTCTAGGACCACTCCAACTTACCCTGTGGTTGCAACTTGATAAGATACACTATTACAACTCCCATACTATTTATTATTTTCATTTCTTTCACTATTTAATCATACTAGTGATCATGTTTTAAACATGAATTATATCCAATAATTTTATAATGAGTAGTTCTTATCTTCTGTATGTCCATTTATATCATCTTTTTCTCTTTGATGTGCATCACCAAATGAATGAAAAACAGTATTCTGAGTAAGAATCTGAGATATAGTCGTCTGGTAAAATTAAACAACTAATGAATTATATGAAGATTGCCTAATCAGTATTCTAAGGAAACACCTAATTTTCCAGATTTGAAATGAATTAGATTTAAAAACTAGAGAAGTATACATTAAAAATTGAAATATTTTATATCACAGTGTTATATATAGTCTGCAAATCAGCCAAATATTTATTCATTTGTCTACTAACACTATAAAACCAGGATAGAAGGACAATAGAGAACTATCAATACAAGGGCTAGGGTTGTGGTACATATATATATGAGATAATGGGGTTCATTATAACTTATACAGAATGCATATAACATATTTAGACAAATCTTACTGCCCAGTACATTTTCTAACCCTTTCAATATCTCTCCACTAATTCACCAAAAGCAGTTGTATGAGGACAGTTTATACTAAGGGCTACCTCCATTTGAAAATCTAAGATATTTCAATTTGAAAACCTCATAATGCACCCCAAGGTCTAAGAAAAACCTCAGTAAATGAATTCTAAAACCAATACAAAAAAAAGAATTAATTAAAGTCAGAGCCAAAATTATAAAATACATAATTTAAAAAAACATAGTAATAATGAAACAAATAGTTTGTTTTTAAAATGGTAAATAAAATTGATAAACCCTTGGCCAAGGGAACTAAAAGAAAAAAGAAGATACAGATTAATAAATCTAGTAACAAAAAGTGAAATATTAAAACAGATACCACTGAAATCCAGAAGATCTCTAGAGACTACTAGAAAACTTATATTTCAATGAATGGGAAGAAAATTAGACTATTTTAAAGAATAAAATTGAAAGAGAAATAAATCTAAGTGATATTAATGAAATATGTCATAAAATGTTGAATCAAATAGACAGAGAAAACCATACCTCAAAAACAAGCAATTAGGTTGAAGCAATAATAAAAAGCCTTATGGACCAGAGTTTCAGAGGTGAATACAGGCTAAATTTTATCAGATATTTTAGAAAGAACTGATATTAATCCCCGATTACATTTAAGAGCAAAGGAAAAATGCTTCCAAAGCAATTCTGAAAAGTATTACCCTGACTGAAAAAGTAAAGATTGGACAGAACAAGAAAAAAACTAGATATCAATATCCTTGAAGAACATAGTATAAAAATTCTCATAAAATCTTTGCAAACCACATTCAACAACACATTACAAAATAACATTAATATCAGGCATAGTGATGTAGGTCTATACTCTCAAAAAAAGCAGGTTGTTTGAGGAACACAGTAATTTCGAAGCCAGCCTGGGAAATTTAGTGAGACCTGTTATCAATACATGCAAATCAATAAAACTAATACCACACATATAGAATCAAGAGCAAAATTACATGATCTTTTAAAAAGCGGCAGGAAAAGCCTTTGAAAAATTCAATGGCCCTAATGACTAAGCCCTGAGAGATTAGAAATAGGAGAATTTTATTAAAATAAAGACCAAGTATACCAAATCCAAAGCCAATAGTAAAATGAAGAAGAACATTTTCTCTAAAATCAGGAAATACACAAGGATGTTCATTGCTGCCAATCTCACTAATCACAGTACTTAAAATTTTCAAAAAAGAAAAAAAATAAAAGGGAATCAAGTAGGAAAGTTAAAATGTTAAATTATTACTACATGCAAATGATTTAGTCCTATTCGTAGAACATAAATAATATATTATGAAAATTCTACTTTGATGAATGAATTCATCAGAGTAACAGGATACAAAATAAACATATACAAATAAACTGTTTGTCTACATATCATAGCAAAACTAGAGAGAATAAAGCAAGAGTAATAGCTCATTCAAATAACTTTAAAAATAGCTACGAATAACCCTAAACAAGAAAGTGAATGACCTCTTCAAGAATAATTACACATTAAAGAAAAAAAATAAGAAAACAATAGGAAGTTAAAAGATCTGCTATGTTCATAGAGAAGCAGAATTAATATTGTGAAAATGGGCATAGTACCATAAATTAATTATAGATTTCATATATTCCCATTCAAATTCAAATGATATTGTTTGCAGAAATAGGGGGGAAATAACTACTTCTAAATTTGTATGGAAGAAAAACAAACAAACAAAAAAATACTTAGACAAAGTGATACTGATCATAAGAGAAACAATGGATAAACCACAATGCCCAATTTCAAAATATAAAAAAGAGACATAGTAATAAAAAACATGGTCCTGGTGTAAAGAAAGACCCATAGACCAATGGTTAGAAAAGAAGTCAGAAAGCAAACCCAGGGGTACAGTCATGTGATACTAGGCAAAGACACCAAAAACATATTTTGGAGAAAAGACAAACAACATTTTAGAAATAGTGTTGGAAAAACTAGATATCTATATGTGAAAGAAGAAACCTAGATGCCTATTTTATAACACTGTACAAGAGATTATTCAGAAAGAACTAAAGACATATGTACCAGACTAGAAGGTTTACAAATACTAGAAGAATATATATGGAAAACACTTCAGTATGTAGGCAATAACTTCCTGAATGGAGCCCCCTACAGCTCAGAAATAAGAGCAACAATGGATAAGAGAGGGTGCATCAAACTGAAAAATTCCTGCATAGTAAGTGAAATACAAAACAGTAAGAAGTGTTAGCCTCCAGAAATGGAGAAAAGCTTTGCTAGCTATTCTTCTGACAGAGTATTAATATCCTAAAAATATTAATGCAAATATCTTATTACCAGAAAAACAAAAACCTCTTCAATAAATGAGCAAATGCACAGCTAGTTCTCAAAATAAGAGATACAAATGGCCAACACTTCAAAGGAAAAATTAAAAAAAAAACATAACATCTTTATCAATTGGGAATATGCAAATCAGAACAACATCAAGCTCCCATTTTTCACCATTCAAAAAAGCAATCATCAAGAAGGCAAATAATATTGGGAAGCTGAAGAGAAAAATCTCTTACATGTCAGTGGCAGGAACATAAATTACTATATCACTATGGAAATTCATATGAAGGCTACTAAAAAACTGAATATAGAACTATTTTATTATTCAAATATACTACTCAACACTTACCAGAAAATATTAAAGTCAGCTTATTTTAGAGATATACATATGCCCATCTTGCCATGACACTATTAATAATAGGCAAGTTATAGAATCAGGCTAGATGCTAGTTAATAAAAGAATGGATAAAGAAAATGTGGTATATATAAACAAGGAAGATTTCTATGCATAGAGAACAACAAATCTAAGTTAATTTTAGGAAAATGAATAAAACAGAGAAGCATAATGTTAAATAACATAAGACACACTCAGGAAACAAGTATCATATATTTCTCTCACATGAAAAACTATAGGTGGAAATTTTCAACATAAAAATAGATGAATAATAAATTTTATACCTTAGCTCTTCATAACTGAAGTAAAATTAAAGTAATTTCAAAAACAAAAGATATCATTTACATTTAACCTTATTTTAGCGTCTTCAGGATATTTGCAAATATATTTCCTAACCTGGAATAGTTCATAAAAATAGTAGTGTTTTACAATAAACATTAAAATAAGTAAATACAGAAACAGTCTAAAATTTGAAATTTCAAAATTTAAGATAGAATCTATATATTTTAAGAAACTATAATGAAAATACAACAATTCTGAAACTACAGTATTACCATACAATTATTGAGTGTTTCTGCTTCTAAAACTTGTTATTACTTTGCACACACCATTTATTCTTTGATAAAATGAAGAGTAAATTTTTAGAAAATTTCATTACTTCAAATGTCTTTAGAATTTTTATTGGTTCTTCTCAGTTATACGTCAAAATAGAAGTTATATACTAGAATATAATTATAAGAGCATAGAATATAATTTGTTCTAATTCAGGTCCTAGTACTTCCTTCTGTTCTTCTAATTTTTCTGCTGTTTTTTTTTTAATTACTGTCACTTTTAGTGGAAAGACTCAAAGTATGGATATGAAAGCCATTTTAATACAAGTATTAAGGTACATATTCTAGATTTTTGGGTTGCCATAATTTCCAATATTACTTTAGTATAAATATGGAGCCACGGAAAGAAATAGAAAATATAGGTCTCCTCAAATGCTATGATACCAAAATATCAAGGTTCCAAGTAAAAAAAGAAAAGTTATGTGCAATGTATATTATATATTCCAAACTAAAGGCACCAGGAAAATTTCACAATTTTATAAAAATTAATTTAGGCATGAGTATTGTAAGTCATGTAAGAATGATTTAAAAACCATAGTAATGAAAACTGATAAAAAATCTTTGAATAAATATTATATTTTCTCTACTGTTAGAAAGCTGTTTTTAATGCAATTATTCTTTCACTATGTATTTCACAGCCCATTGTTACTTCCAGTTCCCACAATCCCCAAGTACTTGAGAGAACAGTAATACAAATAGCATTAAAAAAATCAACATAATTCTTTAAAATTGATTCTTAGCAAATATTCATGTAAAATATAAGAAAAAATATAGCTAAATTTTCAGCATTAACATTTTAAAACACAAAATTCAGAGCAAGAACATGAGGTTTTTCACAAAACATCACTTTACCTTAATAGGAGCTTCATAACTGTCCCAAACCATTGCAAACAAGGAATCAACTGAGTGTGATTTTTTGATAGATCTTTAAAGCAAAAATGTATAATGAAAATGGTGAATAGTTTTCTTTTTAAAATTAACCCTGTTTAATTTAAGGTATAACTTATTAAATGGTGTTTCTTGAATGATTAATTAAAATATGACCTCCAATTATAAAAATAGTTTGTGTTTACCTCTTTCTTACTCTACTGCTGTGAATCTATAAAATATTCAATATAGATATTAAAGCATTCTTAGTTCCAATTCAGAGCAATAGCCAGTACATGAACAGAAACAGATAATAATTTGTTCTTGCAAATTGCCTATCTTGAAGGCTGAATTTTAAACCCAATTAATGGCTGACATTTTTTTTTCACTTGAACTGAAACAAAACTCTGGAAACACAAGACAAGATAACAAGAGGCACAGTTCTCTCTCGTGAATATCCAGGAGTCAAAAACTAAGCAATATTTTTCTTCAGCATGGAAATCACCAATAGTAATAAACTACTTATTCCCTCTACCCACAAATAATGCACAGAGTTCTCTGGAACTTTAAAAATTACTGAAAGTTAAAAAGGGAATATATATGTTATTTAGAATATCTTTGTAAGAAACATTGAAATAAATTATAAAATTAATTTCTCCTGTATAGGTCTCACTTTATTCAGGTCCTCATAAACTAGAAAACCCTTTAAAACCTTTACAAGTACTCAGACACCCAGGGGAAAAGACTGTAAGAAAAGCAGAGTCTTGGTATTTGTACTGCTGTTTCCCTAGCTATTATGTAAATACCCTCCTTTCTCTGAAAATCCATTTCCCAGTCGCTCTTCTGCAAAACTCAGTGGCAGTCTCTAAACTTGAAATTAACATCCCTTGAATATTCAGATAGTTAAACTAAATGGAGTCTCAATCATTGGCCTGTCTGAATACCTTTCCAACTACTCGACTGAAACTTTGTAATAACTTTCCCTGCCAAACAATCCTTTGCCCAGAACTACATGTACATTTTAAGGACATCAGGAATTTTGAAAGAAAGTGAAGGTAAATGAAAACCTGATTTGTGCCACAGATTCACGTATTCTAACAATTTCCACAGTCTGTTTCACTAGTTTATAATCCATTCTTGCATCACAGAGATGAAAACAGGCAAAATACAAGCTATTAAGACTTCCTCTAAATTTTGTATTGATATGCCTTTATAAAGAGCTTTTAATATTCTGTGTCCTTCATTCCTGATTTGTGCTCATCAAACTAATCATAAACCCTAAGATTTTGGTCTCTTTTTTAAAATACTTATTCCTACCCAACACGGTGTCGTTACTCTGGGTGAATACTTTTATAGCCCGTTCCTTCACTAGTTAAATTTTGATCATCTACTACTGTGTTTACTTAAAAATTCTAGTTTTGTCCTCTTTAGTTGGGTTTCTATAATCAATGTTCAATCTATTATTTAAAAATCACCTTAAAAATGATAACCAGAAAATGTACTGAGCTCAGAATTAATGAACTAGAGTTTAAATCTCATTGTTGTTATTGTTTGTACCCAGAAAACTCCCTTTAAAGTATTTAAGTTTCAGGTACATCCTCAAAACTATCATTTGGCAGGCATGTAGAACACATGCTGAAAGACTAGAAGCCTTCTAAAATTCCTTAAAACACTGAAATTTCTAAACTTTTGATCTGTCAAAAGAAAAAAAAATGTTCAATTGACAAAGTAAAACAGAAACTCAAAGAGAACAAAACAGAAAATACAAATAGAAATTAAACAAAAGTTTACAGTCATAAAAAAGAAAAAAAAAGTATAAAAGTAAAAGTCTTCATAAAATTGTTAGGGGTAGTAATTGAAGAAAACCTAACTGGAAAATCAGGAAGTAGAGAAATTAGAATGTCCTCTAAGGATTAATATAAGTAATACAACATTGTCTAAATAATGTTATTAATAACTTTCAGTAAAATAATTTCTCTACAGCACTTGCCTGATCTTCTTGTATATTAGAAACCATGAGGCCATAACTCTGTGAGAATTTCCATAAAAGCTTTTGATATATTAAAAAAAAATCCTAATTACTAGTGGAACTGTCAATATCAGGACAAAATCTTGGACTACAACCTGGCTTAACAGGTAAAATTACATCAAAATTAACACACAACTGCCTTTGACTTTCTAAATTGATGATACACAATATAAAAGTTAAAATGTGAATATACATGTTATTTAGAATACATTTGTCAGACAGATTGAAATAAATTGTAAAATTGAGTTTTCCTGTATAGGTTCCACTTGGTATCAACCTGTACAGTGGAACAACACAATGGAGTTTTTAGCAAGGTAAGACTACACTCTAAACACAGGCCTGAAACTTATTAATTACACAAGTATTGGACAAAGAGTCAACCTCTATGAATAACAGCTCTTTATTTGTAATTAACAGATTATAATAGCACAGATACTTTCAAAATGCTTATAAGATAACTTTAGGAAACAAGTGTTAACTGAATGTGGTTATAATAGCACAGATACTTTCAAAGTGCTTATAAGATAACTTTAGGAAACAAGTGTTAACTGAATGTGGTGTCTGTCCCACACTAGAATACTTAACAAATTCCTATATCTTCACTTTCCACTTAGTTAATAGACATTTTTTTTAAATCTATATATTTATACCTTATTAATGAGTCATCTTTAGGACTTTCTTTCACTATTAAATAAAACAGTAAAGTATATAATTAATCAAAAACAGAAATATAAAATATAAAATTCTATGACTCTCATTATTTGTTATAAAATCTTCCTCCAGACCCACACTTGGAGAAAAAATTTTTAGAATTAATATTAATTGTACTTATGACAGATAAGTAATGAATGCATTAATGACTCCTATGTTTCCCACTTTGTACTTATCAAATGCAAGGAAGAAACAACAGGAATTATAAAAGTTTGATACTTAAAAGTAAACCATTGGTCCCATAATAATAATCCTTGTAAAAGATGCAAAAATGAAAGAAAATCTTATCATTGTCAATTAAAGTAGCATACATATATAAGTTTCAAACAAGGGTAGACATGATGGTGAATTAGCAGGAAGTAGATTTTATCACAGCTTCACCATCTGGGACTCTGAGAGTGAGAAAACTGCTTCTCTGTGAGGTGGGAGATAAAGCATGCCACTGATACTCAATATTGGATAGAGACCTTGAAAACTGGGGAATTTGGGGTATATCAGACAAAGATGAGAAACAGAGCTGGAGCTTATGATCAGATGTGAATGGGGGAAATAAGTACATTATGACAAATAAAGACTGAAAAGTGATGCAGACAAGGGGCTAGGGTTGTGGCTCAGTGGTACAGTGTTTTTCTAGCATGCATGAGGCACTAGTTTCAATCCATGTAAAATAAACTAAAGATACTGTGTCTACCTAAAACTAATTATATATATGAAAAGTGCAGCAGACAGTCTTGGAGTGCAGAATGTGGGACTACATGGTCAAGCTATTCTACTCATTAAACTGTGGCAGGAAAGTCACCACTGGTCTGCCTGGAATGTACACAGAGTTGAAGCTAGAGACATATTTAAACATCTGCACTGCAATGGTACCAACTCAGACTGGGAATTTAGATCCATGTCTTGGGGCTCAGTATGATATATAAATCTGGCAGACACCATCCACAAGACATATACTGAACCTAGCAAATCAGGAGAGTTTCTGGCAATGACAGTATTTCTCCTGGAGGTAACACTAGTCAGATAGGCTAAAGAGAGCCAGTCCTCCTCTCCTCCCTTGACACAGCTGTGCCCAAGACCAGTTGCAGTTGCTTCAAAATCTCAATGAGCAGGAGCGATGGACCTTGGTGCTTGAGGCCACACCTAAGGAGGTAATAAAGAACAGTACCCTGAAAAAAACAGAACTGGTAAAGGACTGGCATCCCTGTCCCATGAATGTGGCCCTGGGGAGAAGCGTAAAGTAGAGTTCTATGTGTGCACTGATTTATTTATGCCCAGTAACTCCTCATGAAGTGAAACACCTGGGGCAAAGAAAGGAACTCTCTGCCTCCCCTAAGAACATATTTTAGAACCTAGCATGACTTATACCCTGGGGGTGGAGCTGACAGCACCTTTCACAGATCCTCATACCATCCCATGGAGAATGAAAACTGAGAGATTGGAAGACACTTTGGAAGAGACAGAAAGCACATAGTCTCAGTAACAATCCTTTTTGATTTTTTTTTTTTAGTTTTTGTATGTGTACTGATAGATACATGAAGGACATTCATACACTTGTACATATTTGTTTATGCTTTCTCATTTGTACTATTCTAAAACATACTTATTTTTCCTTACTTGTTGTTAAGGGTTCAAGTTATCAATTAGCCTATTTTGGATTGAGTTTGTGTTCTGTTTCAAACCTTTTATTTCTTTTGTCTCTATTGTTTTTCTCTTACAGTCAAATTCCATTATTCTCACTTTACTCTTTATTTTTTTACTTGTTTTTGCTTCTTCCTCATAAACAATACATCGTATACCACTTTGTTTCTGCCCTACTCACATCTTGAGACTGCTAATCCTTTTCTATCACCATTGTTTTTTTCTTCATAATGAACTCTATTTTTAATTTCTCCCAGAACTCTTAGTTTATCAAACTCCACACACCACCTCTAATGCTAAAACAACAATTAATACAATTGAAGCTATAGAAAACACCTATTCTTTTATTATATGATTACTTACTGTCATTACTGATATAAGTTGATACATTTCTGTTTATTGTGCCATCTACTTTGTGTGAAAATAAAAATTAAGTATGCAATTTAGTTCTATATTTTTTATGCACAGTTGGTTGCAATTACTTGGCTCCTCCCCAATCTGTGAGCCACAAGATATCTGCAGGATCACTACAAATGCACAGAATAGAAGTTCTGTTGCTAGAGATCCATTTTGATACATGAATAGATACACAAACTATATGAACAAGCAAGGGAACAAAGCATGCCAAACAAACCAGAATGACTCAAAAGTAAATTCCACAAAAACCACAGTGAAGAAAATATCAGAGAAGGAATTGTGAAAGTTTATATTTCAATTGATCTATGATATAAAAGATAATGTAAAAAGTAAAATCACAGAGAAGACACAAAAAGTAAAATATCAATAAGGAAATAGAAGTTCTAAAAAAAACTAATCAGAAATTTTCAAAATTCAGAAATCAATAAACGAAATTAAAAATACAATGAAAAGAATTACCAATACATTAGATGACTTAAAGGACAAATATTCAGGTAATAAAGAAGTAGTGCATAATCTTGAAAATAAAGTTCATCATGGAGAAAAGATGTTACCAGACAATGAACAGAATTTAAAAAAATGTATGTGATAATAATAAAAGGTCAAATGCAAGATTCACTGTGATAGATGAAGATATTGAATTTTAAAACAAAAAATGAACAATGTTTTCAATGAAATAACTGAAAATTTCCAAAATCTTAAGAATGAAATGAAAAATTAAACACAGGAGGTATATACAACTTTAAATATATAGAATTACAACACTCCTACCCTCAATAGTATGACAATGCCTAACACAGAATAAGTATAGAATTTTACATATAATAGAATTTTAAAACCTGATAGTGAAAAATGATTGGTCATATTCATAGGCAAACCAATGCAGATCTTAGCTAATTTTTTAAAGACCCTAAAAGCTAGGGGGTCTTGAAATAATATATACTAAGCTCAGAAAGAAAACAGATTCTGCATAGAATACTAAATTATATCAGATTTTAATATGAGATAATAACATCCATAATAAAAAAAGTTTAAAAAATCACAACTAGAAAGCTGGCATTATAAAATACACTCAATAAATATTTTATTAAGAAAAAATAAAATATGAAAATAAAAACATACAGAAACTAAAACTAAAAGAATAATTAATCATAGTAGAATCTATTTCAACTTGATAACTAGAAATGAACAAAAATAAAAGGAAACATAAATTATCTCTCAATAATAACACTGAATCTTAGTGGACTCAACTTATCAATATACATACACTGACAGATTGATTGGGGAAAAAAAAAAACCCAAACATAGCCTGTCTCTAAGAGACTCACCTTTTAGGCAAATATATACACAGACTAACTGTGAAATGATGGGAAAAACATATCATTCACTTGGATCTTATAAACAAGGTTATCTATTTTTATATCTGATATAATTGACTTTGAGCAGAAGTTAATCAGAACAGATATACATACACTGACAGATTGATTGGGGAAAAAAAAAAAACCCAAACATAGCCTGTCTCTAAGAGACTCACCTTTTAGGCAAATATATACACAGACTAACTGTGAAATGATGGGGAAAAACATATCATTCACATGGATCTTATAAACAAGGTTATCTATTTTCATATCTGATATAATAGACTTTGAGCATAAGTTCATCAGAACAGATAAAAAATTCCATTTTCATACTGCCTAGTAGAGTAATACAACAGAAAGAAATAATAGTGGTAAATATATATACTCCAAACTATTAAGCATCTAACTAATCAAAGAGCTCCTCCTAAATATAGAGAATAAAACAGATCACAGCACAATAATATTGGGAACTTTAAGATGTGTCTCTCATCACTAGAAAAATCATACCACAACAGTTAAATATAAAATTAAAATTACAATAAATAATTTAGACTTAAGAAAAATGCACAGAATATTTTACTCATCAATGACTGAATACATTTTCTTCTTAGCTGCACAGGGAACATTTTCCAAAATAGACCATATTTTAGTACATAAAGCAACATTTTACATTACCAAAATAGAGCTAATACCTTAAACTCTTTCAGACCCTAATGGAATAAAACTAGAAATCAACAAGATAAAATTTTTTTAAAAAAACTAACACTAGGAGACTAAATTCACTATTGAATAATGAACATATAGATGAACAAATCAGAGTTTAAATAAAAAAATTAAATGTAAATGAGAATAGTGATACAATATATAAAAACCTTTGGGACACTATGAAGGTAGTTCTAAGTAAAATGTTTATAGCATTGAGCCCATACATTAAAAGAATAGAAAGTTACTGAGTAAAATAATCTAACATTGTATCTTAAGGACATATAGAAAAACACTAAAATCGACAAAATAAAGGAAAAAATAAAAATCAAAGATAAAATTGATAAAATCAACATGTAAAACAGAAAAAGAAATGAATCAAATTTTTTTAAATGAACAAAATATATAAATATTAACGAAGCTATTAGAGAAAAATAAAAAGTACCAAAACCTATGGTGAAAATGGAAATATCAGCACATATACTACTGAAACAGACCATAAATAAAAGCTATTTTTTCAAAATCTATACTCCAATAAGGTAGAAAAATCTAAGACATCAGTAAATTCCAGGAGACATGAGCTACGCAAATTTAATCAGAAGTATATAGAAAATTTAAAGAGATCAATTTCAAATAATGAGAATAAAAAAGTCATCAAGACTCTACCAACAAAGAAAAGCCTAGGACAAGATGGATGCTCAGCCAATTTCTACCAAACCTTAAAAGAAGAACAAATACCAATCCTCCTCAAATTATATCATGAAATTGAAGAAGAGAAAATTCTCCAAATTTGTTAAATGAAGCCTATCCCAAACTCATGCTAAGTCCAGACAAAGATTCATCAAGAAAAGAAAAATTCAGACTAATATCCTTGGTGAACATAGAGGCAAAAATCCTCAATAATATACTGCTAAATCTCATACAAAAGTATATTTTAAAAAATAGTGCACATGACCAAGTGGGTTTCATTCCAGGAATGCAACACTGGAAATCAATAAATGTAATTCATCACACAAATAGATACAGAGATGAGAACACTTGATTATCAAAAGATGCACCATCTAGTTTTTATATTAAAACCTCATCTATTCATGCTTTAAACACTAGAAAAAATAGGAATGAAGGAATCATACCTCAACTTTTTAAAAGCTATACATGACGCACCCGAGGAAAACATAATTATGAAAGGAATACAACTAGAGTATGTCTTCTAAAAACTGCAATGAGACAGGGATGCCCAGTTTCACTACTTCTATTAGTACACAATGCAACTTTTAGCAAATACAAAATATAGAGATAATACTCTGCAATCTATCAGATCATAAGTGAATAAAACACCAGAAGACCAAATTCATGACTGAATAATAAATAGAGAGCTGAACAAATCAGGTCTTGCCAGAGCAATTTGGCAAAGGAATGTAATTAAAGGGATATGAATAGGAAAGGAAGGGCTAAAATGAGCACTGTTTGAAGAAAACGTGATTATATATTAAGAAGATCTCTTCAAAAAATACTCACTATAAAGTTTCTAGAACACAAATGAATTCATCAAATTTCAGGATACAAAAGTAACATTCATAAATTAACTTCGTTTCTATACTCCAATAAAAGATAAGCTAAAAGAGAAATTAGGAAAATTATCTTATTCAAAATAGCATAAAAAACCACTTGGGAAACAATCTAACAAAAAAGGTAAAAGACTTCTACAATGAAAATTACACAACACTTAAGAAATAAATTGAGGAAGGTCCTAGGAATGCAAAGACTTACCATGTTCTTGGATAGAAAGAATTAATATTGTCAAAATTACCAGACTACCAAAAGTGCTATACAATTTCAATGCATTCCCTTCCAGAGCCCAAAGAATGCTCTCTCTTCCAGAGCCCACAGACACAGAAAAAGCAATAATAAAATTTACTTAGATAAACAAAAGACCCAGAATTCCCAAAACAATACCTAGCAAGAAAAATGAAGCAGGAGGTATCACAATATCAGACGTCAAATTATGCTACAGAGCTATAAAGACAAAACCAGTATGGTATTGGCAACAAAAGAGGTAAGACCACCAATGAAACAGAAGACAGAGACAAACCCACATAAATGCAATTACTTCATACTAGACAAAGGCACAAATATCGTATACTGGTGCAAAGATAGCCTCTTCTACAAATGGTGCTGAGAAAATTTAAAATCCATATGTAGTAGAATTAAATTGAACCCTAATCCTCCCACCATGTACAAAAACTCAACTCAAAGTGGATCAATTACTTAGGTATTAGACCAGAATCCCTGCACCGGATAGAAGACTACATAGGCCCAAAACTCCAAAATATCAGCTCAGGAACTGACGTATTAATAAAATCTCTAAAGCAAAAGAAGTTGTTGGTGGGCTTGACCTTGAATCTACATGGAAGAATGCTCATATTTCTCATTCTGCAGCAGGGATGTCCTAACATACAACACTATATTTTGGAACAGAGGGTTGTCAGAACACTTGCAAGAACCATTTACTTGCTCCTTTGACAAGAAATTACTCCCCAGTTGGTACAAGGCACTTGCTAGACTCTTGGTGGCAGGACACCCATAATATTATATATTGTGTATCCCCTCTGGCCTATCATGACTGCTATATGTAAATTGGAACATAGCCACAACAAAAGCTAGTTTTGCTGCATGATATAGCAAAAGCAATTATCTGAAACGGTCTTTGAGGGGTTTCTGTATGCCCTCAAGCTCCCAAGAGTAGATGCACAAAGGGAAGGCCCCTCAACACAAAGTAAAATCAATTTTCAATAAACGGTGTTCCAACAGATTAAGAAGCTTATTCATGGCAAAGACAAAAACCCAGAACATGAAAAGTGAGCAAAAACAATACGAAAAAAATACCTTTGCCACCTGCACCTCAGAAAATGCATTAACTTCCAGGATAGATAAAATAATAATAGTAATAATAATAATAATAGCAAAAAAGCTTAAAACTAATAATAACACCATCACCCACCTCCACCCATTTAATAAATGAGCAAAGAAATTAAACAGGCACTTCACAGAATAAATACAGATGGTCAACAAATATATGGAAAAAAACACACCTACAGAAATTAGAGAAAAGCAGTAAACAGATCAGGAACAGAAAGCTTACAAAGACATTCCAGTGTAGGAGACAGCAAATATGCTCATCTCTTACCTCCAGCTACTTATTCTATCTTATGTGTGGTACAAACAAAACTTTACTTCCCCTAGGGACAAAAGTATTGAAAGATGATAACCTTCAGATTTTATACACTCTTATCCATACCACATGGTCATAGGAAAATACAGAAAGAAGCACTACAGAGGTAGCAGCAGGTTGTTATGTAGTAATAGCTGATATGATAAAACATTTAAATAGGCTATGAACTCACTTATGCTTTCTGAATTAGCCAAATATTGTTTCTTCATATAGAACAAATTCTTTCCCACTTCATTAAAACTATAAAAAAATACAACAACAACAAAACAATAAGACATTTACTCTGAGAGAATCTATTGGTAGGGCAAAGGAAAGAGCTATGTGGTAATGTATTGCATAGAATGAAGGAGCTCTGGCTTCAATCTCAACAGTGAAATAAATAATGCTGACAATAATGGTGATGATGATGATGATAATGTGAAGGAGGAGGAGTATGAAAGGCTTGTACTGTTGAAACTATATAAACTGAGTTTATATTTCCCACTCAAAAGAAGAGGAGTATTTCAATTCATGCATGCTATTCACATCCTAGTCTTATTTCACATGGCAAGGTAGATGTAAAAGAGAATTTGATGACAATTTTATAAACTATAACTTTTTAAAAAAAGATTTTTTAGTTGTAGTTGGACACAATTTCTTTATTTTATATATTTTTATGTGGTTCTGAGGATCAAATCCAGTGTTTATCATGTGCTAAATGAGCACTGTACTACTGAACAACAACCCCACCCCAAACTATGATTTTTTGAGATTTTTAAATTCCATAAAGAAGAGTTTATCTTGTCCCAGGGGAGCAGGATGGTCCATTTAGTACTGTTATACAATATGATATCAATTGTCTCAATCCTCTTCATAAGTAGAAGATGTTTATAGCCTTCACACTTCTTCAGCATGCAATCTGTATGTCCTCATGTCCTATACTAATGTATAAAAGTACTAAAAGTGGAATACAACAGCTTTAAATGTAGGACACTCATAGAAAATGTGCCTCAATTTCATAATATTATGGGTTCAATCACTGGCACCACAAAAGAACTGAGATCTATTTTTTTTGAAATATATTTTTCTCTTTTCTGTTTAATTGTTACCTGAATGATTCATGGACATTTACACATATTTGTAATTTTTTTCTCATTTGTAGTTCTTGTTTTTTGGTACTGGAAATTTAACTTGGAAAAATTCAACTTGGGGAAATTCAACAACTGAGCCACATCCCATCCCTGCTTTGTATTTTATTGAGAGAAAGGGTCTTACTGTGTTGATTAGCACCTAGCCATTGCTGAGGCTGGCTTTGAAATCACAATTCTTCTGTCTTTGCCTCCCAAGCTGCTGGGGTTATAGGTTTGTACCATTGAACCCAGAGATTTTTAGCATTATTGAAGTAAATTATTTTTAATAGATCAATATTTTGACCTACGAATAAAAAGGTCCACAACTAGAAAAATTCTCTGACAATTCCTATCAAACCCTTTAAGAAGAAGTAACACAAATACTCCTAAAATTATTCCATGAAATAGAAAACAAAATATAAAAGGATGAAACCAAGAAAGAAAAGGAGTACAAACAATGCAGGACAGCCTAAATATTCAGGAAGACCTAGAGGTATCAGAAAAATGGTCAAATAAAGAACTCAAGGAATACCTTAGACAGATGGAATAGAAACTTAAAGAGGATATGAGACAGCAAATCTAAACAGTGAAAGAACACATTGAAAATTAATTACATAAAGAGTTAAAGAAAAAATTAAGCATCTTTATGAGGAGATAGAGATTATCTAAAAAATCAAACAATAATTTAAAAATAAAGGAAACTATAAACAAAACTAAAAACTCAAATGAGAGTATCACTAACAGAGTGGAGCAAGTAGAAACCAGAACATCAGATAATGAAGACAAAATATATCATCTTGAAAAGAGTTTTGCCAACTAATAAAGGCTGATAAAAAACCATGAGAAAAACATCCAAGAGATATGGGATAACATGAAAAAAAAACAAACTTAGGAGACATCAGGATATAGGAAGGTACAGACGTTCAACCCAAGGGAATGAGCAACCTGCTGGATGATAGAATTATAGAAAACTTTCCAGAAATAAAAAAAAAAATGGATATACAAATTGTAGATGCATACAGGACACCGAGCACACAAAATCACAGTAGACCAATGCCAAGACACATTGTTATGAAGATATCCAATATACAGAACAAAGAGAAAATATTAAAAGCTACAAAAGAAAGGAGGCAGATTACATTCAGGGGTAAAGCAATTACGTTAACAATGGATTTTTCATCACAGATGTTGAAAGCAAGAAGATCCTGGAACAACGTATTTCAAACACTGAAAGACAATGGGACGACAACCAAGAATTTTGTATCCAGCAAAATTAAGTTTTAGGTATGACAACGAAATAAAAATCTTTTATGATAAACAAAAGTTAAAAAAAATTGCAGCCAGAAAACCAGCATTGCAAAGCATCTTGAGCAAAACACCACATGAGAAAGAAATGAAAAAACAATAACCAAATGCTACAGTGGGAAGTGCCTCAGTAAAGGCAGAGGGCAGGGGGAAAGCTTATCAATGAGAAACAAACTAAATTAAAAAAAAGACAAATAATCAAACATGGCTGGAAGTACAAACCATATATCAAGAGTAACTCTAAACATTAATGGCTTAAACTCTCTGATAAAGCGACATAGGCTGGTAACGTGGATTAAAAAAACAAATCCAACAATATGTTGCCTCCAGGAGACACATCTGATTGGAAAAGATATACACAGGCTGAAGATGAAAGGTTGGGAAAAAATATACCATGCACACGGTCCTCATAAGCAAGCAGGGGTGGGCATCCTCATATTGAATAAAATCGACTTCAAGACTAAGTTAATCAAAAGGGATAAGGAAGGACATTATATACTATTAAAGGGACCATTCGACAACAAGACATAACATTTATCAATATTTATGAACCAAATAATGGTGCTGCGACATTCATAGAACAAATTCTTCTCAAGTTCAAAAATCAAATAGACCACAAAACAATAATTATGGGTGACTTCAACACACCTCTCTCACCATTGAACAGATCCTCCAAACAAAAGAATACAGAAACTATAAAACTCAATATCATAATCAATATCCTAGACTAAACTGAGATACATAGAATATATATATCAACCATCATCAAGTGGATATACGTTTTTCTCAGCAGCACATGGATCCATCTCAAAATTACACCATATATTATGCCACAGGGCAACCCTCAGTAAATATAAAGGGGTGGAAATAATACATTGCATTTTATCTGATCATAATGGAATGAAACTGGAAACAATGATAAAAGAAGAAAAAATCCTACATCACATGCAAAATAAACAATATGTTACTGAATGATCAATGGGTTACAGAAGACATAAAGGAAGAAATCAAAACATTATTAGAGATAAATGAAAATACAGACACAACATATAGGATTCTATGGGACACAATGAAAGCAGGTTTAAAAGGGAAATTCATGGCCTGGAGGTCATTCCTAAAAAAAAAAAAAAAAAAAAAAAAACAATAAATAAATGAGCTCACACTTCATCTCAAAGCCCTAGAAAAGTAAGAACAAAACAATAGAAAATGTAGCAGAAGGCAAGAAAGAATTAAAATCAGAGCGGAACTCAACGAAATTGAAACAAAAAAAACTACTGAAATAACTGACAAAACGAAGAGTTGATTCTTCGAAAAAATAAATAAGATCAACAAACCCTAAGTCATGCTAATAAAGAGAAGAAGAAACATAACTGAAATTACTAATGTATGGGATGAAAAAGGCAACATCACAACAATTACTATAGGAATACAGAAGATAATTAGGAATTATTTTTAAAACCTGTATTCCAATAAAATAGAACATAGTAAAGACATGGATAAAATTGTTACATCATATGATTTGCCCAGACTGAGTCAGTTGGATACACACAATTTGAACAGACCAATATCAATGAATGAAATAAAAGAAGAATCAAAAGATTACCAACCAAGAAAAGCCCAGGACCACATGGGTATACAGCAGACTTTTACAAAACCTTTAAAGAAAAATTATTACCAATACTTTTCAAGTTATTTCAGGAAATAGAAAAAGAGGGAGCTCTTCCAAATTTATTCTATGAGGCCACATCACCCTGATTCTGAAACCAGAAAAAGACACGTCAATAAAAGAAAACTACAGACCAATATATCTAATGAACCTAGATGCAAAAATTCTCAATAAAATTCTGGGGAATCTCATACAAAAACACATCAAAAAATCTGTGAACCATGATCAAGTAGGATTTATCCCTGGGATTCAAGAATGGTTCAATATACGGAAATCAATAAATGTTATGCACCAAATCAATAGACTTAAAGACTTATATGATCATCTTGATAGAAGGAGAAAAAGCATTCGACAAAGTATGGCATCCCTTTATGTTTAAAACATTAGAAAAACTAAGGAAAACAGAAACCTACCTCAACATGAAGAGGTAATATCTGCAGCATATGGAATGTCAGATAAAGAATTCAGGATATACATGCTTCAGATGATCTGGAGTCTCAAGGAAGACATTAGACAGCAAAATCAGACAATAAAAGATCACTTCAACAATGAATTACATAAACAAATCCAGGAATCAAAAGATCAAGTATACAAAGAAATAGAGGTTATAAAAAACAACAAACAGAAATGCTAGAAATGCAGGAAGCAATTAACCAACTTAAAAACTCAATTGAGAATACTACCAGCAGAGTAGAACACTTAGAAGATAGAACATCAAACAATGAAGACAAAGTATCTTAACTTGAAAAGAACATATACAGCTCAGCAAGACTGTTAAGAAACCATGAGCAGAACATCCAAGAAATATGGGATAATATAAAGAGACCAAACTTAAGAGTCATTGGAATACAGGAAGGAATAGACGTCCAAACCAAATGAATGAGCAATCTATTCAATGAAATAATTCGAGAAAAGTTTCCAGACTTGAAGAACGAGACAGAATCCCAAATCCGAGAAGCCTACAGGACGCCGAATGTGCACAATCATAAGAGATCCACATCTAGACAAATTATAATGAAGATGCCCAACATACAGAATTAGGAGAGAATTTTAAAAGCTACAAGAGAAAGAAAGCAGATTGAATTTAGGGGTAAACCAATCAGGATAACAGCTGATCTCTCAACAAAGACTTTGAAAGCTAGAAGATCCTGAAATGACATATTTCAAACACTGAAAAAAAATGGGTTTCAACCAAGAATTGTGTATCCAGGAAAATTAAGCTTCAGGATGGAAGATTATATTAAAACCTTCCACGATAAACAAAAGTTAAAAGAATATGCAGCTAGAAAACCATCTCTCCAAAAAATCCTCTGCAAAACATTACAGAAAAAAAAAATAAAAAATAACAATGATAACCAACAGTGGGAGGTAGGACAGTAAAGGGGGAAAAATAATCAAAGAGGAAAACAAACCATCTTCAGTAAAATAAATAAACAAATATGGCTGGTAGAACAATGCATATCTCAATAATAACCTTAAATGTTAATGGCTTAAACTCATCAATTAAGAGACACAGGCTAGTAGAATGGATCCAAAACATGACCCAACAATACGCTGAAACAGGAGATGCATTTGATAGGAAAAGACATACATAGACTAAAGGAGAAAGGTTGGAAAATATCATATCACTCATATGGACTTTGGAAACAAGCAGGAGTGTCCATACTCATATCAAATAAAATAGATTTCAAGCCAAATTAATCAAAAGGGATAAAGAGAGACATTGCATACTGCTCAAGGTAACCATACACCAACGAGACATAACAATCATAAATATATATGCCCCAAACAGTAGTGCAGCTATGTTCATCAAACTCTTCTCAAGTTCAAGAGTCTAATTGACCACCATACAACAATCATGGGAGACTTCAACACACCCCTCTCACCACTGAACAGATCTTCCAAACAAAAGTTGAACAAAGAAACTAAAGAACTCAATAACACAATTAATAACCTAGACTTAATTTATATATATAAATATATATATATATATATATGTCAATATATAATACATATATATTATATATATATATAATATATATACCACCCAACATCAAGCAGTTACACTTTTTTCTCAGCAGCACATGGATCCTACTCAAAAATACATCATATAATATTTTCGCAGGGCAACTCTTAGACAATAGAAAGAAGTAGAGATAATACCATGCATCTTATCTGATCATAATGGAATGAAACTGAAAATCAAGGATAAAAGAAGGAAGGAAAAATCATGCATAACTTGGAGAATGAACAATAAGTAGCTGAAAGATCAATGGGTTATATAAGACATCAAGGAGGAAATTAAAAAAAATTTAGAGATAAATGAAAACACAGACACAACGTATGGGAATCTATGGGACACATTGAAAGCAGTTCTAAGAGGAAAATTCATTGCTTGGAATTCATTCCTTAAAGAAAAAGAAAAAAACCAACAAATAAATGATCTCAGACTTTTTCTCAAAATCCTAGAAAAAGAAGAGCAAAACAAAAGCAAAATAAGTAGAATGCAGAAAATAATTAAAATCAGAGCTGAAATTAATGAAATTGAAACAAAAGAAACAATTAAAAAAATTGATAAAACTAAAAGTTGGTTCTTTGAAAAAATAAATAAGATTGACAGACCCTTAGCCATACTAATGAAGAGAAGAAGAGAGAGAGAACTCAAATTACTAGAATACAGGATGAAAAAGGCAATATCACAACAGAAACTTCAGAAATACAGAAGATAATCAGAAATAATTTTGAATCCTTATACTCCAATAAAATAGATGATATGAAGGCATCAATAAATTTCTTAAGTCATATGATCTCCCCAGATTGAGTCAGGAGTATATAGAAAACCTAAACAAACCAATATCAATTGAGTAAATAGAAGAAACCATCAAAAGATTACCAACTAAGAAAAGCCCAGGACCGGATGGGTATACAGCAGAGTTATACAAAACCTTTAAAGAGGAACAAATCTGAATACTTTTTCAAGTTTTTTCAGGAAATAAAATAAGAGGGAGAACTTCAAAATTCATTCTATGAGGCCAACATCACCCTGATTCCTAAACCAGACAAAGACACTTTAAAGAAAGAAAACTACAGACCTATTTCTCTAATGAACCTTGATGCCAAAATCCTCAATAAAATTCTGGCGAATTGAATACAAAAACATATCAAAAAAATTGTGCACTATGATCAAGTAGGATTCACCCCTGGGATGCAAGGCTTGTTCAATATAGGGAAATCAATAAATGTTATTCACCACGTCAATAGACTTAACAGTAAGAACCATATGATCATCTCCATAGATGCAGAAAAAACATTCGACAAAGTACAGCATCCCTTTATGTTAATAACTCTCCAAATCTAGGGATAACAGGAACATACCTCATCATTGTAAAAGCAATCTATGCTAAGCCTCAGGCTACCATCATTCTGAATAGAGAAAAATTGAAGGCATTCCCTCTAAAATCTGGAACAAGACAGGGATGCCCTCTCTCACCACTTCTGTTCAACATAGTTCTGGAAACACTGGCGAGAGCAATTAGACAGACGAAAGAAATTAAAGGCATAAAAATAGGAAAAAAATACCTTATATTATCACTATTTGCAGGTGACATGATTCAATACCTAGCAGACCCAAAAGGGTCTACAAAGAAATTATTAGAGCTAATAAATGAATTCAGCAAAGTGGCAGGATATAAAATCAACATGCATAAATCAAAGGCATTCCTGTATATCAGCAACAAATCCTCTCAAATGGAAATGAGGTCAACCACTCCATTCACAATATTCTCAAAAATAATAAGATACTTGGGAATCAACCTAACAAAAGAGGTGAAAGACTTATACAATGAAAACTACAGTACCCTAAAGAGAGAAACTGAAGAAGATCTTAGAAGATGAAAAAATATACCCTGTTCATTGATAGGAAGAACTAACATCATCAAAATGGCGATATTACCAAAAAGTTTTCTATAGATTTAATGCAATGTCAATTAAAATCGCGACAGCATTTCTTGTAGAAATAGAGAAAGCAATCATGAAATTCATATGAAAATATAAAAGACCCAGAATAGAAAAACAATGCTAAGTAGAAAGTGTGAATCAGGTGGTAGAGTAATACCAGATTTCAAACTATACTGCAGAGCAATAGTAACAAAAACAGCATAGTACTGGTACCAAAACAGGCGGGTGGACCAATGGTACAGAATAGAGGACACAAAAACCAACCCACAAAACTACAACTATCTTATATTTGATAAAGGGGCTAAAAGCATGCAATGGAGAAAGGATAACATCTTCAACAATTGGTGCTGGGAAAACTTGAAATCCATATGCAACAAAATGAAACTGAATCTCTTTCTCTTGCCATGTACAAAAGTTAACTCAAAATGGATCAAGGAGCTTGATATCAAATCAGAGACACTGCATCTGATAGAAGAAAAAATTGGCTATGCCGTACATACTGTGGGGTCGGGCTCCAAATTCTTCAATAGGATACCCATAGCACAAGAGTTAATATCTAAAATCAACAAATGGGACTTACTCAAACTAAAAAGTTTTTTTCTCAGCAAAAGAAATAATTAAAGAAGTAAAAAGGGAGCCTACATCCTGGGAACAAATTTTTACTCCTCACACTTCATATAGAGTCCTAATATCCAGAGTATGTAAAGAACTCAAAAAAATTAGACAATAAGATAACAAATAACCCAATCAACAAATGGGCCAAGGACCTGAACAGACACTTCTCAGAGGAGAACATATAATCAATCAATAAGTACATAAAAAAATGCTCAACATCGCTAGCAGTCAGAGAAATGCAAATCAAAACCACCCTAAGATACCATCTCACTCCAGTAAGATTGGCAGCCATTATGAAGTCAAACAAAAACAAGTGCTGGCAAGCATGCGGGGAAAAGGGTACACTTGTACATTGTTTGTGGGACTGCAAATTGGTGCAGCCTATTTGGAAAGCAGTATGGAGATTTCTTGGAAAGTTGGGAATGGAACCACCATTTTACCCAGCTATTCCCCCTCTGGTTCTATTCCCTAATGACCTAAAAAGAACATGCTACAGGGGCACTTCTACATCGATGTTCATAGCAGCACAATTCACAATAGCAAGACTGTGGAAGCAACCTAGATGCTCTTCAATAGACAAATGGATAAAAAAAAATGTGACATTTATATACAATGGAGTATTACTCTGCATTAAAAAATGACAAAATCATAGAATTTGGAGGGAAATGGATGGCATTAGAGCAGATTATGCTAAGTGAAGCTAGCCAATCCCTAAAAAACAAATGCCAAATGTCTTCTTTGATATAAGGAGAGTATCTAAGAACAGAGTAGGGAAGAATAGCATGATAAGAAGACTAACATTAAACAGAGATGAGAGGTGGGAGGTAAAGGGAGAGAGAAGGAGAATTGCATAGAAATGGAAGGTGACCCTCAGGGTTATACAAAATTACATACAAGAGAAAGTGAGGGGAAAGGAAAAAATAATACAAGGGGGAGAAATGAATTACAGTAGAGAGGGTAGAGAGAGAAGAGGGGAGGGGAAGAGAGGGGAGATAGTAGAGGATAGGAAAGGCAACAGAATACAACAGACATGATTATGTCAATATGTAAATTAATGGAAGTGTAACTGATGTGATTCTGTAATCTGTATACAGGGTAAAAATGGGAGTTCATAACCCACTTGAATCAAAGTGTGAAATATGATATATCAAGAACTATGTAATGTTTTGAACAACCAATTTAAAATAAAATAAAATAAAAAAGATCATCAAATACACACAGATGTTAAACTGGACTGAATCATTCAATGGGAATCTAATTCTTGGCTACACTTCCACAACCTCATGATAACCAGAAGACCTTCCTAGCTTTCATCTTCACTGAGGGACTCAAAACTGTGCCTCCCTTCATGAGTCCAGCCATCTCCTGTCCCTCATTATGTTGCGGCACCAGATGAGCCCACACACCTAGAGGAGTCAGTATTGCTGGAGACATTTCAGTGTAAGAAAATATAGCAATGATTCACTTGCAGAAATGGCAACAAAACATATAAATACATCCCACTAAACCTAAAATAAACAAATCATCAATTCAACTTCTCAGAAATGCCATTGCCAACCCCGACTTAAAGGATGTTTAACAGAGGGTATATTGGAGTATTGAAAGAAAAGGATCTGATCTTATAGTGAAAACATATCTGGTTTCTGCAAATTTTGCTAAAACAAACACCAAAAAAACCATGGCTGATATCCTAAGGAACCCATGTCCTGAGGGACCCTAAGGTTTAAGTTTCTTTAGCTTCATGAAAAGTCTTTCTTTAAACAGAAGACATTGCTGAGGAAGAAACTCTAAGGAAAAGTGATTATCAGCACAGTTCAATAATTCACCAGTGGGCCAGATGAAGACCCTTAAC
Organism: Ictidomys tridecemlineatus; assembly: GCF_052094955.1. Taxonomy (NCBI): domain Eukaryota; kingdom Metazoa; phylum Chordata; class Mammalia; order Rodentia; family Sciuridae; genus Ictidomys; species Ictidomys tridecemlineatus. The sequence goes on from NC_135494.1 coordinate 27,429,321, forward strand.
ATTGCCTATAAGCCCTGCCAGTTGGACCTCCACCTGCACTCCAGCCTCATCTCCAATGGCAGAAGCTGGCCCTGTCTGCACTCTCCCTCTCTGGCTTCCTTTTGTTACACCTGTGTCACTCTTCCCTCAACATATGTTTTGTCTAAAAACACAGTTCACAGACCTGGTGGTGCAAAAAAACCTTCTGGGGAGATTTTATAAATATCAATGCCCAGGCCCCATCTCGGGGTAATTAGATCAAAATCTCTAGGATTGGATTTCGAGCATGAGTGTTGAAAACTCTCTCCAGGTGATTTCAGAGTGCAGCTAGGATAAGAGCCCTACCCTATAGTGCTTCTTTTCTAAAAACCATTGACGCTTATTCTTTCTTTACATCCCAGAATGAGACCTTTCTTTGCCCACCTGGACTTTGTCACATCCACCATATTGCCTACCCTCATCAACCATATGATAATGAAAATAGCTAATAACATTGTCCAAGTTTTATTGTGTTAGCCACCCTTCCAAGGGCTTTGTCATTGTCAAAAGCAAAGAAAGCATCTGAAAACTAAGAATGAACAGCTAAAGATTCTGCACATTTGTTTGTGGTACAAAATCAATGACAATCACCTGTTTTGAGTACAAACTTGAGCTCTGGTGACCTGCTTTAGAACTATGCTTGACATCAGATCATGCTTCTATCTTAGTTATCACCAGCATAGGGTAGGGATAAAAATTTGTCATTCCTATTATTAATAAAAGAGGCCAAGGATTGAAGGGCATTATTAGCTTTCAATGGAAAGCAAGCCAGGAATATTGTTAAACACCTTATAATGTACAAAACTGTCCTACCACAAAAAAGAATTGTAAGCTTAAAGTATCAATTAAAAATCCTAAATATATAAACAAAAGTGAATGTGTTCACACAGAGAATTAGAACACTTTATCAATATTTTCTAAATAGAGGTAGTAGAAAAACCAAATTTTGTGAATACCTTCTTCTGGAGGTACCATTTAAGCACAGATCCATTATCATGCATTGCAAGAATAATTTTAATATCAAATTATCTTCTTTAACAAACAAAAAAAAGAGAAAAAGAAAAAATTGATTTGTCTCTGTGGTTTGTGTAACTTGGACTTCTTCATTTATTTATAGTATTAGTATAATATCATCACTACATGTGCACTGTTTCATCTTCTAGGAAAATGTAACTCAAAAGTGACTCAAAGAGATGTTAACTTAAAGAAAGAATTTCTTGTTAGCTATCTCTGGTATGTTCTTGATTATTTCTTCATTTTTAACTTACTGATTCTCTCTGTAGCTGCATCTAATGTATTATCTAACCCTTCCATTGAGTTTTTTTTTAGTTTCCCTATAATGCTTCTCTTCAAACACCCAAAAAAATAAAATAAAATAGTTTTATTTTATATTTTTTTCAAATCTACTTTGTGTCTCCTATCTCTAAGATCTTGTTTCCTTCTTGTTTCTTATTACTTCACTAATTTCTTTATTCATTTTGAAATAATGTACTTTAAATATTTAAATAATCCCCAAAACTGGTGTTCCTAAGGATTAATTCTATGGTTTGCTTTGTGGAGCCTGGATTCAGGATACATTCTTCCAGAGATATTTTACATTTGCTTCTATCAAATGTTCAATAATTTACTTTGATGATAATGTCTTGGTTTGGTTGTTATTTCAGCATGTTATTTCCATTTCTCTGAAACCCCCAAACTATGTGAGAATAGTTTTGTAGCTACTTATATATCAGGAAATCTTTTTTCCAGTAATTCTTGAGCCAAAAGCATTCCCTGGTCCACCCTGTTCACTGGTATTGCTTCCTTATCTACTACTTTATGCACAGGGATCTCAATTTCCTTTCCAGTTGGCCTAAACCTTCATCTTCTGTCTTGTGATTACTAATACCTACTACAACCATTCTAGACTTTGGTTTTACTGTAAATATTTGGCTCTGGGAATTTTTCTCTTAATTGTAAACTCAGCAGTACACTGTATTTTGTGTACAGCATTTCTTGTATAGTATATACGTAGCCAGTAACATGGTCTTAAGTCATCATTATCAAGTGTTATATACCCTACATAATTATAACACTAGCAGCACAATGCGTTGTTTATACCAGCGTCTCCACAAAATCGTGAGTAACCTGTTGCACTATGTTTCTGGACTGGCTACCCTGCTAATAAGAACTGGGAATTTTTCAACTCTGTTGTGATCTTGTGGAACCACTGTTTTATACGTGAACCTCTGTTGACCAGAACATCAATATGCAGTGGTTCTATTGCTTGGAGAACCCAGACTGATATAGTCATACGTCCATGCAAGATTTACCAGTCATATTAAATTCATTTTTTCAAAAAATATTGATAATGTCCTATTTTGTGACCAAGGGTTTGCAAGACCTGATTAGATCATCCTTATTTTGTCCTCATAATGTTATCAACTCGTACTAGAGCTCTCAGCCACTTCAATTTTCTATTTTTAAATGTTTTCTATTAAGGAGAGACATAAGCAAGATGGCTGACTACAAATGCTAGGCATGCTTCAATACACAGAGGCAGAGAAAGGGAGAAAAGGAGAGGAGAGAGAGAGAGAGAGAGAGAGAGAGAGAGAGAGAGAGAGAGAGAGAGAGAGAGAGACAAAAGACCAAAGAAATGCAACAACTATTCCCCTGGAGCCTTGAAGCAGTGCCAGAGTGAGTGGGGATATGGCAGAGATGTCTCAGAGCATGAAGCACATCATGGTCTTTCAAAAAAGAGAACCCAGCACACAGCATCTACTAGCCTGTGTCTTGAGCAAAGAGGCCCTTAGCAGTCCTAAACATCATTATGTGGTTCATGACTGTGTTTACATGTGTGTGTGTGTGTGTGTGTGTTTGTGTGTTTGTGTGTGTGTGTGTGTTTGTGCAGAATCTCCTATTGGTTCCATTTCTCTGGAGGACTCAGATCTATATAACTATATTTGGGAAAGGCTCATCATTACTAATAAATCCATTTTTTAAGAAACTGTTGACAACTTCTGATCACCACGCATCAAGCCACGACACCTGAGCATTTAGTGCTGGAGAAGCTGCAGATTTCATAGAGTCTAAGCCCCACTGGGGAAGCTGCCAGGTTTCCCACTACTGCATTGCCCCAGAGAAAGAGCCCAGCCCACGGGGAACCCTCACCCCACCAGCATCCTGCTCCATGGCTCCAGCTTGAGATGAAGTGTCCAGGCAGCTGACCTGAGCAGCTTAATTTACTGGTCCTTATTCTGCTACTGCCTAGGAAAATTACCTGGAGTATTTAGTAAATTACTGTCTCTTGTCTTTTGTTTTTGTTTTTTTGAAACTCTCCAAATTATAAAGAAAATTATTCCTGTAAATGAGAGGTGAGATGAAGAGATGATTGTCTGGTCTTCTAGTTTTCTGCTCCAATGATATCATAAAGTGACCTGGTGATGATTTTAAAAATAGTCAAATCTAGGCTCTTCCTTGGAGGTTTATGTTCAATAAATTTAATAGGGTCTGGACATGGGTATTTATACTATTTCCTGAGATTCTGACCCAACTCCTGGAGAAAAATCACTAAATAGAGAAGTATAATTTACAAAATCCCAGATCCCCAAAACTGAAGAAATAACTGGGAGAACTGGAGTTTTACTAGGTACTCCTGCCTTCCAATTTCTTTTTTCTGATCAAATAAGTTTAACTGACATTTGTTTTTCTCTATTTCCATTGATGGGAAGTTAAAAAAAGTACGATTAGTAATAAATTTTTGGCTTACAGAATACAATCTTTTTTCTTTCAACCACATTACACATCTACTATTATTTAAAGGATGATTAGAAACTTTCTTATGGTAGTATTTCAGTAAGCAGAGAGAGACCAAGTTTTTAAGGATTTTATGTCTCTGTTATTAAGATCATTGGGTAAACAAAAACTTACTTTAGAAAAAATTTTCTTGGTTAGAAGATAAAATTGAGGACTGCAGACTAAATATAACCCACAGATATATTTAATTTGCCTTCATTTACCAAGTCAAAATTTAAAGTGCAGGTAATTTAGTGTCTTTCATGATGCTAAAGTAAATTCATGTAGGTCAATGTAAAACTTTTGTTGATTCACAAAATTTCTGAATTAATAAATAACTTTAAATTGCAAGTAAAACAGAGTAAAAGAGAATATGGAAAGTAGATGTATAGTATGATAGTGATAATAATGAAAAACCAGGATTATAATTATAAGTGAGAATATATTTTGTGTTTAGCTTTTCAACAGCCAATACTTCTATAAAATTTAATCTTATAGTAGGAGCAAACTCGGGTACCTATTAAGAAAAAAATCAAAAGTCATTTGAAGAGACTTTTAATTCAAAACCACTTTTCTTAAAGATCTATTGGAGCAGGAGTGTCTGACATGGGCATCTGGGATCCTGACACCATAAATAGAATTGCATGGGTTCACACAACATGAAGAAAATTTCTCCCTTATTTGAAATCTCTCAAAGCTATCTCCCTGCAACTCTTAATTCCTCAAATGTAACCGTTTGACACACACACACACACACACACACACACACACACACACACACACACACAAATGGTCAAATTGGTATTAAGGGTGGCAAATAACTTCTTTAATACTGGACATATAATGAAGAGTTCCATAATATTTCTCTAACAAGTAATTAAGAAATTTTAATGAGGAGGCTTAGTATTTATGTAAAAATAGATATTCCTTGGAACACAGATGGATGAACCATACCCTTGAATAACAAAATAATAGCACATTAATTCAACAAAAATACCTAAATCATTTACCGTCTACATTTGATAATTTGGGGTTTTTGAGATAAAAGATCTAGTACCTGTCCTCAAGAATTTCATGGTTTAGAAGAGAGTTGCAACCACAGAGCATCAAGATACATTGAAAAATGCTATGATGGAGACCAAGATTTCTGGAATCCTTTAAGTCTTTTATAAATTTCCATTTTCAGTTAAGAAATTTTGTAAATAAATTGTTTTGTTTTTTCCAAGGATAGACACATGCCACTTTTAGTTGCCTTGAAGCACAACAGACAACAAGTTGAAGCACTTCTAATTAAGAAAAAAAGCAAATATACATATAGTTGACAAGCAGAAAATGTAGAGCAGTGATATTTTTAACAGTTTAATGGAATGATAAATAATTCAAGTAAAAATATTAAATTAATGGGAAGAAAAAATATTAACTTACACTTATTGGGATAAAGTGAAATATCACCTTCTAGAAAAGCAATTATATGACTGAGAAATACAAATAGCATTATATAGTAAGATTCTATGGCCCAGAGCAGGCATATGCTCACTTCTGCCACTTTTGCCTCCTTCTCTTTTTCCTCCTATGTATAGGTAGGGCAAGACAAAGGTAAAATCTGGCAAAGCTATCACAGAACTTTAGTTGGATGGTTGGTAACATGCTTATGCTGAGACCAGTGACTGAACTCCATTTAGCTTGTTTTCTAGGAGTGAGGAAAGAGCAGCTCCCACTCAGCGTCATTGAAGTCAACCTTGTTTAAGCAAAGTAAATCTTTTTAGGATGAAGCTTGAAAGGTCCTGCAGAAGAAGGACATGGGAGTGGAAGCCCACAGGAAGAAAGATATTGAGATATTTGAGGAAACTGAAGTACAACTTATTTAGATAGTACTTATGGAAACAGAGTCTCACATGCAGTACTCTACCTAAGAGGCAATCATTGCCACTGAGTGTATGAGTGTCTGTGAATATTTCCAAGTGCTTTTATCTCCCTGAAAGACTTTTACTGGGAAATTAATTGAATTTTATAATTTATAATGTTATAATATGTCTAAGAAAAAAATTACCAGAAACAACATATACATTTGTTCTTTTCTCTTTTGTGTCTTCATCTTTCAAAAAATTAACATGTTTCAGGAAGATCCCTGTGCCATTTCTGAGTAAAGGGAAATAATAGATACATTTTCATAGGTGGTTTTCATGCCAAAGCACCAAGGCTACCATGTTCACGTTAGCCCACTCTGATTCAGGGAGAGACAAGGGAGCAGGAGCAGTATATTATTCTACCTCATGCTAGATTATAATGCTTTTTTCAATCCATGCCACAAAGTTTATGTTGTTCGCTGATTGGATTCTTCAGTTTAGGCGTCAGGGCATGAAGTGTTTAAGAATAAATGATTCTCACACTAGGACAATTTGAAATTGATCTAAGTTTGACTTCACTGAATAATTCATAGAATGGGAAAAATGAAGGCAGAAAGAAGAAAACAAATGTTTTCTTAAAATGGAGGTCACATTTTAATCCTATCAGTCCAAAACCTCATTTAATATAGTGGTATTCAAACACTAATCAAATTTTATTATTTAAAAAATTGGACTCACCCATTTTTATAATGCATTTTGCTCTAAAGATTTGCAGAGGAACCTGGTGCTGGTGATATCAAGCCTACTTCAGAAGAGAGCAACAACAAATCTGATACCAAGGTAAATGCCCTATTGTCAAATTCATTTTCTTGCTACAAATTTTATTTTTAAAGTGCTTAGTCTTACAATTTTTTAAAAAAATTTCTTGTTATTTTATTTGTAAATGTTCTTTAAGAAATTATTTGATACATTTTTGGTTTTTTTTGTGTGTGTGTGTTTCATACATACCTGACAATAGTGGTATGACTGCATTCGTTTGTAATTATCCACTTACAGCACAATTTTTGTAACTCTATAATATATGTTCATGTCAAAATGACATTATACATGAGCTCTTTTTTTGCATTACAATTCTTAATACACATTTATGATGCAGCAGAGTTAAATCTGATAATTGAGAAAAGTAGGGGCTTTTGAAAATTTATAACCACTGCAAAATTACATTAGTAGTAGCATTCTAATGTCACAGGAAATATGAGATTTGGTAAAGAATTATTTAGATAAATTAATTGTGACATTCAAAATCAGCTTCCATAATTTATAACACTCAGGACAAAATAACTCTTTAATGAATTGACTAAGTATTTATGTATCTTGAAATTTTCCTAATGCCTTTAGTTTGAATGCTATGAAGAACACTGCACATAATTTTTTCTCTTGGCCACTTTATGTTTTCATGTCATATACTTTTTATGCGAGCTTTTTCTCAATTTTTAGTCTGGGTTCATATTCACATTTAAACTGTGAGAATTTGTTAAAAATTAGGAACTTTAAAGCAGTTTCTCAATATTTCTATGTTAATGGTATTGTATTTTACACTGGTTTTGAGTCTTTTCCATTAAGGGTATTTAAATCTCTTAATCTAATTAAACACTACATGTTTTAGCAAATAATAACAAGTTCTCCAAGCAGAAAGTTTAAAAAAAAAAACATGGTATGATTTGAATTACCAAAAACTTTTATTGTATTGTTTTCAAACATACACTCTGAATTTTTATGTCTTCATTGATAATTTTAGGTTCAAAAATTTGTTGAAATGTGGGTGTGTCTTGGAAAACTGAGAATAGGGTTTGATGTAAATACTTCTACATATATTGTGAACCTAAATAAATCAGCAGAGAAAAAGATATCTGTATAATGAAGTGTTTTAAGTAATAAGAATGAGGTAGCTAATCATTAAGGCTCTTGGATTTCTGAGAATATGGCTTTGGTTTATATTTTCCTTTGAAGTTCAAGAGGTAAAAGTTCTAGTGTTTTATCAGAAAGTAAAGTTACAAATAAGAAGCAAACAAAGTGAGGAAGTGTCACAAATAGGAAAGTGTAATGGTGTGAACTGATCAATATAATCAGTAAGTCATAGGTATACTCTATAGGAATAAGGCAAGATAGAATACATAATCACCAAGACACATAGATTAAAGACTATAGGAATAAAGTAAGATAACACAGATAAGTGATAGTAAGGCATAAGTTTTATCAGGAATAAGCCTAAGTAATAGTAGAAAAATCATGTAACTGTAAAACATAGAATTTAAGCAGTAGGATAAGTCAGTGTGTCAGTATAGTTATAGAAAAAATAAGCAAGTAGGTTAATATAGATATATAGATAAGGTCAGATTATCATAGCAACTTGATCTTATAGTCTTAAATATAATAAAAGATTTAGGATTTATAGATAATAGTAAATGGCCAGATGAGAATGTGTGTTTTGGATATAAAAGAATTGTAGTTTTAAGTAGGCATCAAATAAGTTACTAGTATTGAGTGTGTAAAGCAATTGCTTTGGTAGAGTCTCATTAGTCACTTGCAACAATTCCCACCATACTGGGATTACTGGAATAGGGTCATTGTAGTCTTTTGAATAAGAAGTTGTGACTATAGAAACTCCATTTTAGTTTCTATGTTTGAGTCTCTTAAAAGAGAGGACTGCATGTCTCATTTTTAGAAAATAGAAATGAAAGCTGTTTTCTTATAAAAATTGTTTTTCTAGACTTTGTACCTTAAAAAGTATACCTTTCTCAGTATGCAGTGGTGGTGGTTGTTGAATTAAATCTTGGGTTTGTATGCCCTCATGGGTCTGCATGACTTTGAAGTAGATTCTTACCTCACCGACCCCCCACCAAAATTCAGGGTATGACTGTTTAACACTTGCTTGAACCTGGGACTATGTTCAACTTAAATGCAAAGCTAATGCTTTTTTTAGCTTCTGTTTTTGGCTTATTTGCTGGATGAAAAATTCCAGTATTGCCTAGAGCCCACAGATCCCATTTATTAATTTTTAAATTTCTGTCAATGTCTTGCTTATATGATGATAAGCATGTCACTGAGTTGTGTTTTTTGTCCTTATATTCTCCTTGAATGAACCAGAAGTTGCTGTCCTCCCACAGAGCTTGAGTCTCTTTATGCGTTACAGTCCCTGGCTGTCTTTTTAGATTTGAATTTGGACTTAGAGTGCTTTCTGAGGCTTATCCCCATAATAAAAGTAGGTAGCAGAATATTCCTCACTTTTTTAAGCTTTGATCTAAGATTAATAATTTAGATCAAAATTTTTAAATTTTTTTGAAGCTCAATCTATGTACTATTAAATATAAAATACCTTTTTTCAACTTACACCTACTCTTAAGTGTTCTAATTACCAGTTCTCTCTTTCAGAGGGAAATGGGGGAAATTTATGTTTCCCTACTAACAATGTTACAGATTTCAGGCCTTTTTTTTTCTTGTGGCAGGTGAAGCAGTTTGAAGCCAAATGCAATTAATTATTAAGCTGTCAACTAAATTTTTGTGGGTTTAAATATCATCAGTCTAGAAAAATTAAGATCATTAGTTAAGGGCTTAGCTTAATTCATTCACATTCAGTTGATGTGAGATAGATAATCCTGAAATTTGGTTAGGAATTTAAATATTAGTAGTTGCTTTAGAGATTTAAAGGTTTTTGTCTAAATTTAACCTTAATTTCTAGCTTAATATTGATAGTTAAGCCATAAGGAAAGGGAGAGGGTTAATGTAATTATGAGAGTTAGAATGAGAGGGTTTATTTTTGTGCTATTGAACTGTCATTTTATTTTAGTACTGTTGGATGATGGAAATAGTTTTAGGGATGTTGACTGGATAAGTAATATATAGAAATATAGGTTTAGTAAAGCTAATATTGGTATTGATATAGGTATAATGATATTGTTATTTGATACAAATTCTTTGATAATAATTCATTTTGGGGTAAATCCAGTTAGAGGGAGAAGTTCACTTAGAATATATAAAAAATACTGAAATTAGTAGAGGATAACTTTTTCAGATGTTGGAGAGTGAAAGAGTGGTGTTTTTTTTTTTATTTTAATGGAATAGTATGAACATGTCGATTGTATTTATAATGTAAATAATCAGATTAAGTGAGTAAATGTGGGATTGAATATAATGACTGCTATTATTCAGCCTATGTGGGCAATTGATGAGTATGCTGAGATTTTTCATAATTGTGTTTGATTAAGTCCTCCTCAGTCTCCTCATACATTAGACAGAATTGCTATTATTATTATGGACAATTTGGAGGAGCAATTTGAAACATAATGAAGATTGGGGCAATTTTTTGTCATGTTTGTTAAATTAGTGCTGATATAAGTTGAACTTCTTGGGTAACTTTTGGGTCTTATAGGTGAAATAGGGCTTGTCCCATTTTTTTGACAACAATACATCAAGTATTAGGGGTGAAATTTGGTTACGGAAGTTGATTAAGATTCATTGTCCTGAGTGTATAAAATTGATGACTCTACAGCCTGAATTAAAAAATATTTGGACATAGTTTCTGTAGATTGAGGGTTTGCTTTGTTAGTTAAAATAGGGATAACACTAAAATCATATTAGTATGATTATTTCTTGTCCTACTGAGTTAAGTAGTCAGTGGGAACTAAATAGTGTAATTAAAGTTCCTGAAAATGAGGTGAAATCCATGGTAGAGGCAATTAGGGAATTAATTAATACAGAAAGGTTATAAATCAACATTTTGGGGGGAATGGCCTGATAGCTTATTTAGCTGACCCTACTAATAGGACATGATGTATAAGGTAGCATGAAGAATTTTGGATTCTTAAGATTAGGTTCAATTCCTATGGTTCTAAAAATGAAAGGGTTTAAGTATCTATTTTTTACTCTAAGAATGTAACTTTTTTGTCAGACATATTTCCTTAGGTTTGAGGCATACATATGCCCTGACAATGGGAAGGGAGATGTGTGATATGCATAGAGCTAGTGTTAGGGGTTATGAGTTATTTTCATCTTAATTGTATGAGTTATATCAGAATCACGGGTATGATTCCGATAGAAATGTTGAAGTTAGTACTAGGGTTTTTAATGCAAAACTGAATATGAAGATTTCAGCGATTTTTGGCTTCAAGAGTGGACCTATAAAAAGAGTTGTGGTTAAAGCATTTATTATAATGATATTAGTATATTATGCCATGAAAAATAAGGCAAAGGGGCCCACAGCATATTCTAGGTTAAATCCTGATACAAGTTTCTACTTCTGACAGATCTAAAGGAGCTCAATTTGATTCTGATAGTGTTGAGATTTGATTCTGATAGTGTTGTGATGAATCATATTATTGCTAGTGGTCATGTGGGTGGTAGTAATCCTATGAATTGTTGAATTGCAATAATGGTTCATAATTAAATGATCTGTTTAGAAGAAGAATGGACAGTAGAATGATTACCAGGTACTTCATATGATATTGTGCTGCAACTTGTACTGCTGTAATTAGAGCTCTAAATTGGATGCTCATCTCAATCATAAGATTGTACATAAGGCTAAGCTTGAGGTTGCTAGGATAAAGAGAATGTCCATATTTATGTTGATGAAAGATCATGGTATGAGTAGGGGAATTCACATTTTAAATCCCCGGGTTAGGGAAGGTGCAATAATAAATATAATGATGGAAGATATTAGAGGTTTGTGTGGTTCTTTAATAAATAATTTTATTGCATCAGCAAATGGTTAAAGAATGTTTAACTTTAGTTGAATTATGTTTCAATAATAAAGAATGTTTATTATTGAATGTTTATTAAATAAAGAATGTTTAACTTTAGTTGAATATTGTTCATTCAACTAAAGTTAAGAAAGCTATGGCTAATAGAACTAGGACAACCAGGAATAGTAAGTTTACTAAAAACGAGTGTTAAAAAGAGAAGTTGGAACCTCTGGTAATAAAGTGTTATGCAATTGCTTGGCTCTGCCATCCTAACAGACCCTGTTCTAGGGCAAGTTAAGTAATGGTTTACAAAGTTTAGATTATTTTATCCATTATTTTAAGGAAAAAGTGTAGAATTGGCTTTAATTCTGTTGTCCTTTTTAACTGAAAAAAATATTTTAATAGCTAGAAACCGACCTAGGTTTCTCCAGTATGAACTGAGATTATGCAGGACTTTAATTATTGAACAAATGAACCATTGATAGCAGTTATACTATCTTGATGTCCTGATCCAACATCAAGGTCATAAATCCTACTGTTCATATGGACTCTTGAGTAAGATTTCACTGTTATCCCTAGGATAACTGATTCTATTGATCAAATAGCTTGAGTCAATTAATGAGTTTGAATTTAGGCAGGTTGTGTCTGGATTATAATCATTCCAAGGTTGGTTTATACTCTGAGGTCACTCCAATGAAAATTTTTAGCCTATAGGCAGGGTTTTCTATCCAAAGAGGTTAGTGCCAAGGGTTCACAGCTATGGTTATATAATTAAATTTTATATATATTAATGAAACTAAGTGCTTTATTATAAAATTTTTTAGAGAAAGAAATTGTAGTGTAGTCGAAATAGGCATTATCAGTATTATTTGTTTGGTCCAAATTCTGTTGTATTTCTTTACATATTCTGCTCTTATTTCTTTCCTTTCTTTTTTGGATTAAACACATGTTCACTTGACTGGTCATGTTTTCCTATTTCTGTTTGTTTCTTTCTGCTCCCTTACCTTTCTAGAAATGTTTTACCTGTAGGCTCAATATTTCCCTCAGCCACCTGTGCCTCCATGGTGGTTTCGTTAATTAGTCTTTCTGTTTTCTATTTGTTGTGTGGACCTGTCATTCATCCATCATTTGCCTACAAGATTCATTATTGCCTTTGTCAGATGCAGCCAAATGTATGCAATCACTTGTCTTCAGGTATCTGACATACAGGATAAAAGGACTCTATCCCATCTCAGTTGTAAATTGTCCTCAAAACTGAGCTCAAGAGGTACTTTGTGCAAATAAAAATCACAGGAACATTCAAAACTCATTAGTAATTACTTTGAATTTCTAAAATATCATATTTTGAAAAATATGCTGACCTACTGATGGATCAAATCTTTACCCAGGATTATTGTGTTCAAGAAAATGATCTATTGGATGTCACGGTATCTGTGTAATAACTGACTGGGTGTGAGGGGAGTAATGTTTGGAGATTTCTCTATTATCTCTTATAATTCTCAATCTATGTGAAAATTCAGGTCATTAAACGGCAGAATTGGGGTTGGAATGTACATCAGAATAATTAAGAATCCTGTTTTCTTTCCAATGTATCCTGTAGTAATACTGAATATTATAATTATTTTATCAAATGTAATTCTCATTACACATAAAACCTTCCTTTTTTCCAAGAATTTCCCTGAAGGAAAAGGAAGTGTATGTGGAGATGTTCAGGAATCCAATAAAGATGGTAAGATATTTGAAGTCTCCTTATTCTTGTTTTTTTATCAACTTGAGATTATAGACATTTTTATTAAGATAGAAGCAAAATGTGAGATGGAAAAACAAACAAATGCCATTATTTGCACTTATTTAATTAGAGGTCATTTGGAGAAGCAGTATACACATCTCATAATCATGTAAATGATTCTAATGTGTTCCACAAATTGCATATGCTGTACATTCTAACAGCAGCTTTGACGTTTTACTTACAATTCCTAGGGTTGTGAATTGCTCCTCTGTCTAGGGATCATGTTGTTCTCCACAAATCAGTATGTTTACTTTGTTATATGCTCACTTTCCTATAATTTTTCTTTTGGTACCAGGGTTGAACTCATAGGTACTTTACCATTAAGCCACATGCCCAGCCATATTTGGTATTTTGTTTAGGGAGGGTATCACAAAGTTGTTGTGGGCTTTTCTACTTTGCTGAGGCAGGCTTCTAACGCAAACTTCTCCTGCCTCAGCTTCTGAACACTGGGATTACAAGTGTGTGCCACCATACACAGCTCCTATAATATTGTCATTGGAAACATAAACTTGATACTGGAATCTTACCTTTATGTTTCATTAAACGTGTATTCCTGATTTTTCTAAAGTATATTCTGTCAGTTTTTGCTGTAAATATAAAGAAAAAGTCCAAAGCTAAAAGTACTCATCATCAAATTATGCATAAGAATTTTTCTCTGTACTAACTTTGTCTGAATTTCTGATTATTTTTGAAACCTTGATGTACAATTGATTATGTGATCCTTTTGCATTTTAGTCTCTCAAAAGAAACATCCTCATATTAGGGTAAAATATTTTCATTTTTTCCTAGTATTATTAACTATATGTTTTATGACTATACAATTTTAATATAATATCTTGTTTCAAAACCTACAAGGCTGCCTTTGAAAAGAAAAATAAAGTAAATGAGGTAGTTAAAGTGAATGATGCAAGAACATTCCAATCAGGTAAATTTTGATATAATGATTTTCTGGAAAAAATTACATTAAACTCTTGAATTGTAAACAAAATTCCCAATTCTTTTTTTTATTTCCAAATTCTATGGAAGGGTTTCACATAAAAAATTCAAATCTAAAATTGAGTGTCCATGATTAAAATATGTTATATATAAGCCTAGAAAAATAATTGTTTTTCAAAGATTACCTTTGTCTTAGATGTTGCTACATTTAAGACTTTGTAAAACTTTTTATTAGGGCATTATAGCTATATATAATATTGGAGTTTATCATTGACATAACTATATATGAATAGAATATAATTTGTTCTACATAATTTTTAGGACCTCTTTCTCTCCCCACCTGCCTTCTATTGTTCTCCTTCCTCTATCCTACTGGCCCTCCTTCTCTCTATTTAGAGTTTTTAATGTTTGTGCTTCTCCATAGACACAGAGTTGAAATGTTTTGTGGTATATACATATGTTTGCCTAGCCCAATTTGATCAACATCATTCATAGTTGCTCCCCTTTTCTGTCTCTCTAGTCTTCCCATCTATCCTCTTTTTCAATTCCACTCGTATCCCTTCCATTTTCATAGCATTCTTCCCATTTTTCTTTATTTTGTTCTAGGTTCTGCATAAGAGAGAAAACATTCCTTGCTTGACTTTCTGAGTCTGTCTTATTTTACTCAGTGTGATGTTCTCTAGGTCAATCCATTTATAAGCAAATGCCATAATTGACTGTTATGGCTGAGTGAAAAAAACATTGTCTATGTATACAGTCCTTTCCATCCATTCATCTACTAATGTGCACTTGGGCTGGTTCTATATCTTGGTCTTATGAATAATCCCTGCTATAAAAATTGAAGTGACTTCATTGTGCTGATTTTAGTTGTTTTGAATAAACAGGAAGGAGGAGTGGGACAGCTGGATGGTTCCATTCCTAGCTTTTGAGAAATCTCTATGCAGTTTACCAGAGTGATTTTATAAATTTGAAATCTGAAGTCTCCATCACCAGGTATGAGTGTACCTTTTCCCCTTTTTTTTTTCAGTGTTTTGCCGTTCTACTAATTTCCTCATGGTGAGGTACTTTATTCTAAATAGTTTTGACTGAAAACCTGGAGACACTTTTGTGTACAGGACACAATAAGTATACTTCTTATAATTGTTGTTTTGCCATTGTTCCAGAAAGCTCCTGCTATGTGTTTGGCCCTTTCAGCTATATGCTAATTATTTTGCTAGTGACATGTTTTTCTGTAAGTCTTTTAGCTTTCAGTTAGGATTATGGGCATGAGTTTAGGAATCCAACACTGAAAAATCTTGTTACTTTTCTTTTCATTTGACAAATACAAAAAAAAAAAGACATGTGATTTTATTTAATGCCTTAATTGCCTATCAGTAAATTAAATAAGATTCATTCAAGAAGAATCTCCATGAATGGTCCCAAAAGAATACGTTGTAATAACATATCAGTCTCATACCATATTTCATGTTTTTATACTGTTGATTAATTTTACCTCTTTATTTATTTAATAACAGATGAGAATTCTAAAAACGAAACTTTAACCAGGTATGATTTTATGGATTTAAAAATTGTATTTGTTGTTAGGGCTGGATTGTGGCTCAGCAGTGGAGTGTTTGCCTAGCATGTTTGAGGCCCTGGGCTCAATACTCTGCACCACATAAAAATATGTAAATAAAATAAAGGCATTGTGTTTATCTACACCCAAAATATTGAAAAAAATGTATTTGTTAAGTATTTAGAGCATACATAAAAAAGGAGGGTGTTTTTGAGTGTTCTGTTCTATCATGTGCCTGGCATTTTCTCTCTCTCTCTCTCTCTCTCTCTCTCTCTCTCTCTCTCTCTCTCCCTTTCTTTTATACCAGGGATTGAACCCAGGTTTGTTTAACCAGTGAGTTCTATTTCCAGTTCTTTTTAAATTTCTTATATTAAAAGAAAGTCTTGCTAAGTTTTTTAGGACAATGCTAAGATGCTGAGGCTAGTCTTGAACTTGGGATCCTCCTACCTCAGCTTCCCAGGTCACTTGGATTACAGGCTCCACCACACTCAGGCACTTTTTTTTTCTTAATAGTAATAACAGCAACTTGAAGCTGTGTTTCTATAACCTACTGTTTACAATTTAAACAGTCATTCAGAGATTTCAGCTGATTATTCTCATGATTCCAAAAATAATAAGTACCTAACGTATGATGGCAGATGAATATATGACTGTCTGCCTGCTTGGCTGACTAGTATATACATTTAATAGAGACTCATGGGGCATTTTTATTTTTAACATTAAATCTTTTTTAAAAAATCTTACAATAGAAATGATTATAGGACCATGGGTTTTATATGAACAAAGTCAGGTAAATCTGGGAGACAAAATATTTTATTGAAAGTATCTATATAGTGATGTATAGGCCATGTTATAAAATATTAATTACATGTGAAATCTTTTTAGAAAATATTTTAATTAATTTATCTATTTCCTGATTTATTAGTTTTGATTTATCTTCAGGCTACAACCACTATGTAGTTCTATCTAAATACTTTTTTCTTCAGAGTCTTTTAACTTTATGTGAGTATAATTTATATGAGTATTGCCTTGTGTTTTTATTTTTGTCATTATTTTACATTCTTTTCTACTTTTCTTTAAGTTTCTTCTGATCTATTAAAAAAATTCTGCCAGCTAAGCATTCCTGTTTCTATATACTTCATCAAAAACACAGAGAATTTCAGGGTTTCAAGAAATCTAATCAACTAGTCAAAGTAGTACTTCCAAATGTGTTTATCATCCTGGGCAAATGGTAGTTATGATAAACAATCTTCAACTTAAAGGGTATTAAAAGATTTTCTGGATATAGTAAGTGGCCACAGTAAAATCTAAACTCAGGTTCCTAACTATTAGCCCAATATTTTACAATTTTACTACTTCTGTAGGTGTTTCTTGTTTTTTATTTATTGTTTCATTGTTTCTTTTTAGTTAAACATGACATTATAAATCATATCACATAATTACAAAAGCATGGAACATATCTGGTCATAATGCAATCCCCAGTATCTCTTCTTCCCTTTCCCTTATCCTCTTCTTTCAGCCTCTTCCTATCCTCCACTGATATTCCTGCCATTTTCCCATAGATATTTTTATAAATTAAATGATTACAGGTGTGCACAATGGTTTCACTATCATATATTCATATATGTACATAGGAAAATTGTGTCAGATTCATTCCAGGTTTTGTCTTTTGCTTATTTCCCCTCCCTTCTCTTGACTCCTATTTGTCTATTCCACTGAAATTCTATTTTTTTAATGCTCCCACCCATTTATTTTGGATTAGCTTCCACATATCAGACATAATATTTAAACTTTGGTTTTATGAGAAAGTCTTATTTAATTTAGCATGTTAGTCTCCAGATCTATCAATTTATTTATATTTTTATAAAGTCATTAATTTCTGTTATTTCTCCATTAGGTATATATACCTCACTACTTGTATTCTTGACAATTGTCATTCTGGTTGGGGTGGGATGAAATTGCAGTGTAGTTTTAATTTGCACATACCTGAATGTTTTAACAATAGAACTTGTCTAGTGAACCCAACAGTAGAAGGTGAGAGTGAAGGTAGTGCATGATCGCCATCTAGAGAATCAGAATGGAAGCAATAGAGTCTTTACAAGTTTAAAGAGAAACAATGCAGTTTTGGAGGCATAGGTTTTGAGAAAAGAGATCTGAATATTAGGTTTTATGGCCAAATTGTTGAATGCCAAACAAATATGAATGACAGAGGATGTTGGGCGCTATCTAGAAAAGCATGCTTAAAATTTGTGCCAAGGGGATGCTTAACAGGTTATTGTGTACTTTTCTGCTTTATTGGAGAAAAGGGAAAAACACAAGTTTCTGTGGAAAGATTTTAAAATAATTTGAGCCACTGAGAAGAGCAGTGAGAATAGCCTAGAGTTCCTCAAGCATCATAGGGCTTTAAGTTCCTGAACTTCAATTTTCTATGTCCGTGAACATCAGATGTCTGCTCACATTCATCCAACTCACTAATACCATTTCTATGTAGGGTTAGAGAGGGTTGTGATTGAGTGGCAGAGCCATCATGAAGCTTCAGTTGAGTAGTTGGGTAACATGCTCACACTGAGTTCAGTGACTGACAAATATTTAGCTCGTTTTCCAGGAGCAGAAAGAGAGATCTCCTAACTTTGTGCTTTGAGCCCAACCTTGTTTAAGAAATCTTCATCTTCATAGGAAAAAGATTTAAAAGTAGGAGATTGCCTTTGAGTCCTATAAAAGAGGGCCTTTGGAGTGGAGCCCACAGAAAGAAAGTTATTTAGATTATACTTAGGGAAACAGAGGTACAGCTTCCAGTATTCTACTTTGCCAATAGCCTTTCCCCTTGAGCGTCTGAATGACTATCATTTATTCTGTAAATAGTGTGGTATGGTTTTGCTGGGCCAATTGATTTTTCTTTTTAGTTTTAGAACTAACCTCTGTCCTGATTACCATATTGCATGTGATAATATCCATCATCACCAAAAATGTTGAAGAATTCTTATCTGAATGGGGTAATATGGACATTAAATTGAATTATTATTTCATGTTCCTAATGGCTAAAAACAGTGAATAGCACTTCATATAAGAGCAATTATACATTTTTATTTTTGAACTCTAAATTCATGTGCCATTAACTAAATGGGTTTTTTGGATTTCCAGGGTGAATTACTTGCTTGTTTATATATTTAATATACCTGTCCTCTGTCAAAGATTAACTGGCAAAGATTGTCATTTGTTCTTGTTTTTGTTTAATTTATACATGACTGTGGAATAAATTACAATTCTTATTACACATATAGAGCACAATTTTTATATCTATGGTTGTATATACAGTGTATTCATACCAATTTATGTCTTGATACATGTACTTTGGATAATAATGATCATCACATTCCACTGTCATTAATAACCCCATGCTCTCTCCCTTCCTCTCCAACCACTCTGCCCTATCTAGAGTTTGTCGTTTTCTTCCATGCTCCTGCTCCCTATCCTATTATGACTAAGAATCCTTAAATCAAAGAAAACATTTTTTTTTGGGGGGGGGCGTTTTGGCTAACTTCACTTAGCATTATCTTCTCTAACTTCATCCATTTACTTGCAAATGCCATCATTTTATTCTCTCTTATTGCTGAATAATATTCCATTGTGTATACATGCCACATTTTTTTATCCATTCATGTATTGGAGAGTAACTAAGTTGGTTCCACAGTTTAGTTATTGTAAATTGTGCTGCTATAAACATTGATTTGTACTATACTGTTTTATACTCCTTTCTGTATAGACAGAGGAGAGGGATAGCTTGGTCAAATGGTGATTCCATTCCCAATTTTTCAAAAAATCTCCATACTGCTTTCCAATTTGGATGCACCAATTTGCAGTTCCACCTGCAGTGTATAAGTGTATTTTTCCTTTGAATCCTCACCAACACTTATAGTTATTTGTTTTGATTAGTTGCTAGTGATGATGAACATTTTTTCATATATTTGTTGATTGATTGTATGCTATGTTTTGAGAAGTGTCTCTTCAGGCCTTTGGCCCTTTTATTGATTGGATTGTTGTTTTCTTGGTGTTTTGTTTTTTGATTTTTTTATATACCCTAGAGATTGATGCTCTATATGATGTGTGAGGGTTAAAGATTTGCTCCCAAGATGTAGGATTTTTATTCACCTCACAGACTGTTTTTTTGCTGAGAAGAAAAGTTTTTAGTTTGATTCCATCTCATTTATTGACACTTGACTTTAATTCTTGCATTATAGGAATCTGATTAAGAAAGCTGGGGCCTAATTCCAAATTATAGAGATTAGGGCCTACTTTTTTTGTATTAGACATAGGCTCTCGGGTTTTATTCTTAAGTCCTTGATCCATTTTTGAGTTAAGTTTTGTGCATGGTAAGAGATAGGGGTTTAATTTCATTTTGTTTCATATAGATTTCGAATTTTGCCTGTATCATTTGTTGAAGAAGCTATCATTTCTTCAATGCTTGTTTTTGGCACCTATATCAAATATAAGATAACTGTAGTTTTTTGGGTTAGTTTCTGTGTCCTCTCTTCTGAATCTACATATTTTTGGTACTCATTTGATTGATAGTAAAAGGAGTTGAATAAGATAACAAAATAGTAAGAAAACATGTCTTAATGTACATAGAATAATAGCACACAGGCTTTGGGTAGATTCTGCAACTCTTTACTTACAAGAAAGAATTTGAAAGAAATATACTAAGAAAGAAATGTCAATCTAGAAGTATATGGCACTATAAAAGCTGACCTAAGATTTAACCTAATTAACTGACATAGAACTCCCTGATGACACAGGTTACTGGGGGGAAACATTGCAGTGCAACTTTATAAAGTCAGAGATCAGGTGAGACAGAAGACACATTGGTTATTGAAATATTAAGAGAATTCCTAATAGGTGGGAGACTATAAGATGCCCTCTCTAGGAATAAAAATATAAATTTCCAAATATCAGGAATTTCAGACACCATGATAGGCTAAAAACTTAATACCAAAAAAGAAAAGATACCAAATAATCCAAATTAACTGAAAAGACACTTCACAGAAGAAATACAATAGTAAAAAAAAATGAAAAAATTCAGCATCTTTAAAAATTAGAGAAATGGAAATTAAAACTACAAATAGAACCCATCTCACTTCATTCAGAATAGCAATTAACAGGAATGGAAGTAATAATAAATATTTGTGAGGAAGTGGGGAAAAAAGTTCACTCCTACATTGAGTACTAATATGAGCACTCTTCAACCTATCAATCCCTGAAATCTTTACATTCAAAACATTACAAATCCTAGTACTAATTTCAACATTTCTAACTCATACATTTATTATAAAAAAATGTATAACCCCTAATGCTAGCTCTATGCATGTGACACATCTCCCTTCTCATTGTCATGGCATATGTAACCCTCAAACCTAAAGAAATATGTCTGACAAAAGAGTTATTTTCAAAAAGTATATAATATAGACTTAAACCCTTTTATTTCTAGAACTATAAAATTTGAATGAAACCTTAAGAATTAAAAATTTTTCATGTTATCTTACACATCAATATTATTATTTTTAGCAAGGTTAGCTACATAAGCTAAAATGTTGGTTTATACCATCCAAAATGTTGTTTATACGTTTCTTTTACTAATTAATTCCTTAATTGCCTCTACCATTGATTTCACTTCATTTTCAGAAACTTTAATTACACTATTTAGTTCCCACTGACTACTTATCTCAGTAGGAAAAGAAATGAGCATACTAGCTATCATCCCTATTTTAATTAACAAAGCCAACACTCAATCCACAGAAACTCTATCCAAATATTTCTTAATTCAGGCTCTAGCATCACTAGTTTTATACATTCAGGACAATGAACTCTAATCAACTCTTCTAACCAAATTTCAGCTCTAATATTTTTCCCATTTCACCTATGAGACACTAAAGTTACCCAAGGAGTTTCACTTATATCAGCACCAATCCAACTAACATGAACAAAAATTTCTCCAAACTTCATTAGGTTTCAAGTTTCCCCGTTAATTAATTTGTCCTTAGTGATAATAATAGCAATTTTGAATCATGTATCAGGAGACTGAGGAAGACTCTATCAAACTCAAGTATGAAAAATCTCAGCACACACATCAATTGCCCACATAGGCTGAATAATAGCAATCATCATATTAAATCTTACATTGACACATTTAATATGGTTATTTACATTATACATACAATCCACATGTTCATATAATTCCATTAAAATAAGAAAACCACCACCCTTTCACTCTCCAACATCTGAAACAATTTTCCTCTACTAGCTTTAGTAATTCTTATATATTCTAAATGAACTACCCCCACTAACTGAATTCAACTCAAAATAAATTATTATCAAAGAATTTGTACCAACTAATAACATAATTATACCTATATCAATTCCAATAATAGCTTTACTAAGCCTATATTTCTATATACGACTTATCTAGTAAACATCCCAAACACTATTTCCATCATCCAAAAATACTAAAATAAAATGACAGTTCAAAAGCACAAAAATAAACCCTCTCTTGCTAACTCTCATAATTACATCAACCTTCTCCCTTCCCCTTTTGGCTTAACTAAATCTTAAGCTAGGCGTTAGGTTATATTTAGACCAAGAGCCTTCAAATCTCTAAAGCAACTACTAAAATTTAAATTCCTGCAATCAGGACTATCTATCTCACATCAACTGAATGTGAATCAATTAAGCTAAGCCCTTAACTAACAATCTTAATTTTTTAGACTGGTGATATTTAAACCTATAAAAATTTAGTTCACAGCTTAATGCCTAACTGCATTTGGCTTCAAACTGCTTCACCTACCATTAGAAAAGAAAGATCTGAAATCTAAAACATTTTTAGTAGGAAAAAATAATTTTTTACAACTTCCCTCTAAAAGAGAGAACTGGTAATCAGAACACGTAAGAGTAGGTGTAACTAAAAAAAGGTATTTAATATTTAATAGTACATGGATGATGCCTCAATAATTTAAAAAAAAAATTTATCTAAACTCCTAATCTTAGTTCAAAGCTGGAAGAAGTGAGGAGTATTCTGATACCTATTTTTATTATAGGGACAAGCCTCAGAAAGCACTATAAGTCCAAATTCAAATCTAAAAAGACAGCCAGGGACTGTCACCCACATAGAGGCTCAAGCTCTGTTAGAGGACAGCAATTTCTGGTCTATTCAAGGAGAATATAAGGACAAAAAACAACTCAGTGACATGATTATCATCATATAAACAAGTCAATGACAGAAATTAAAACATTAATAAATGGGACATGTGGGCTCTAGGCTAGAATGAAATTTTCCATCCAGCAAGCAAGCCATTAACAGAAGCTAAAAGAGCATTAGCTTTGCAGTTCAGTTGACCACAGTCCCGGGTTCAAGCAAGTGTTAGACAGTCATATCCTAAATTTTTTTGGCGGGGTCAGTGAAGTAAGAATCTACTTCAAAGTCATGAAGTATCTGTATAATGCCCCATGAGGGCATTCAAACCCAGGATCTAACTCAACAACCACCAACACTGCATCTTGAGAAATGTACAATTTGTAAAGTGTAAAATCTAGAAAAGCAATTTTTATAAGAAAACAGCTTTCATTTCTATTTTCTAAAAATGAGGCATGCAGTCCTCTCTTCAAAGAGACAGTAACAAACATAGAACCTAAAATGGAGTTTTACAAATTTTTACTCAAATGATTAAAATAACTCTATTCCAGTAATCCCAGCATGGTGGGAATTGTAGCAAGTGACTAATGAGACTCTACCAAAGCAATTGCTTTACACACTCAATACTAGTAACTGATTTGATGCCTGCTTAAAACTACAGTTCTCTTATATCTAACACACAGATTTCATCTGGCCATTTACTATTATCTATGAACCCTAAATCCTTTATTTTATTCAAGATACAAGATCAAGTTGCTATGATAATCTGATCTTATCTATATATCTGTATTAACCTACTTGCTTATTTTTTCTATAACGATACTGATACACTGACTTATCCTATAGCTTAAATTTTATGTTTTCAGTTACATAATTTTCCTACTAAGGCTTATTCCTGATAAAGCTTATGCCTTACTATCACTTATCTATGTTATCTTACTTTATTCCTATAGTCTTTAATCTATGTCTCTTGCTGATTATATATTCTATCTTGCCTTATACATATAAACTATACCTATGACTTACTGATTATATTGTTCAGTTCACACAATTTCACTTCTCTATTTGTGACACTTCCTCACTTTGTTTGCTTCTTATTTGTGACTTTACTTTATGATAAATCACCAGAACTTGTACCTCTTAAACTTCAAAGGAAAATATAAGACAAAGCCATATTTTCAGAAATCCAAGAGCCTTAATGATTAGCTACTTCAGGTTTATTACTTACAACACTTCATTATACAGATATCTTCTTGTCTTCCCACTTATTCATGTTCACAATATATGTAGAAGTCTTTACATCAAACCCTGTTCTAATTATTCCAAGACACACCCACGTTTCTTACCTTGCAGTACCTCAAGAGTGACAACAGAACTTTAAAATGAATACTTAAATAACTAAATACACAAATTTCTGAACCTGAAATTATAGACAGAGACATAAAAATTCAGAGTGTATGTTTTAAAAGACTACAATTAAGAAGTTTTTGAAAATTCAAATCATACTACATGGTTTTTCAGACCTTCTGATTTAAGAACTTGTTATTATTTGCTGAAAACATCTAGTCTTCAATTAGATTAAGAGATTTAAATATTCTTAATGGAAAATACTCAGAAACCAGAGTACAATAAGATACCTTTAGAATAGAAATATTGAGAAACAGCTTTAATGTTTCTACTTTTTAACAAATTCTCACATTTTAAATGTAAATATGAATCCACACTAGAAATTGAGGGAAAGCTCTCATAAAAAGTACATGATATGAAAATATAAAGTGACCAAAAGAAAAAATTATGTGAATTGTTCTGCATAACAGTCAAACTAAAGACATTGGAAAAATTTAAAGATTTATTAATACTTATTCAATTTATTAAAGATTTATTTTGTCCTGAGTATTATAAATTATGTTATCTGATTTTGAAAGTCACTGAGAACTTATCCAAATAATCATTGATCAAATTTCATATTTCCTGTGACATTAAAATTCTTCCACTAATGTAATTTTGCTATGGTTATGAATTTTAAAAAGCCCCTACTTTCCTAAATTATCAGATGGAACACTGGTGTTGTATAGAGGTCTATTAAGAATTGAAAGGCAAATAAAGAGAGCTCATGTATAATGTCATAATTTGGCATGAACATACTTTATATACAGAGTTAAAAATATGCTGTGAATATATAATTATGAATATAGTTATTCTACTATTGCATGTAAATAAGAAATACACAAAAAACAAGATATTGTATCAAATAATTCCTCAAAGAACATTTTGAAATAAAATAACAAGGAAAGCATTGCTAAATTGTAAGACTAAACAAATTAAAAACAAAATTCACAGCAAGAAAGTGAATTTGACAATAGGGCATTTACCCCTAGGTATCAGATTTGTTGCTCTCTTCTTAAGTAGGCTTGGTATCAGGAGCACCGGGTTTCTCTGAAAAACTTTAGAGCAAAATACATTATAAAAATGGGTGAGTCTGATTTTCTAAAATAATAAAATTTGGTGAGTGTTTGGATATCACTAAATTAAATAAGGTTTTGGACTGATAGGATTAAAATGTGACCTCCATTTTAACAAAACATTTGTTTACTTCTTTCTGCCTTCACTTTTCCCATTCTATGAATCATTCAGTGAAGTCAATTTCAAATTGGCCAAGTCTGAGAATCATTTATCTTCAAACACCACCTTTCCTAAAGTCTGAACTGAAGAATCCAATCAGAGGCCAACATAACCATTGTAGCCTGTACTGAAGGTAACCTGATAATTTAGCATGAGGTAGAAAGATATACTGCTCATTCTCCTTTATCTCTCTCTGGATCAGAGGTGACTAACTTGAAAGTGATAGCCTTGATGCTTTGGCATGGAAACCACCTATGAAAATGTACTTATTGTTTTCCTTTACTCAGAAATGGCACAGGGATTTCCCTGAAACATGTTAATAGTTTTAATGATAAAAATACACAAGAGAAAAGAACAAATGTATATGTTGTTACTGGGAATTTCTTTTTTAGACACATTAAAACATTATAAATAATAAAATTCAATTAATTTTCCAGTAAAAGTCTTTCAGAGTCATAGAAGCACTTCAAAATATTCACAGACACTCAGACACTCAGTGGGAATGATTGCCTCTGAGGTAGAGTACTGCATGTGGGACTCTGTTTTCATAAGTTCTATCTAAATAAGTTGTACTTCAGTTTCCTCAAATATCTCAATATCTTCTTTCCTCTGGGCTTGCACTCCCATGTCCTTCTTCTGCAGGACCTTTTGAGCTTCATCCTATAAAGATGTACTTTCCTGAAACAAGGTTGGTTTCAATGACCATGAGTGGGAGATGCTTTTTTCTCACTCCTAGAAAAAAAAAAGCTAAATGGAATCTCAGTCACTGGTCTCAGCATAAACATGTTACCAATCATCCAAATAACGCTCCATAATAGCTCTGCCACATTGTACCCCTGTCCTACCCTCCCTCTACATAGGAAGAAAATTTGTCAGTTGGCAAAAGTGGCAGGAGTGAGCACGTGTCTGCTCTTGGCTATAGAATCATACTGTATAATGTTATTTGTATTCTTGCAATTCATATAATTCCTTTTTTAAAAGGTGATATGTCTTCTTAAGTTTCACCTTATCCCAATAATTCTAAGTTAATATTTTTCTTCCCATTAATTTAATATTTTACTTCAATTATTTTTCATTTCATTAAACTTTGAAACATATCACTACTATACCTTTTATCCCTGTCAACTACATGTATATTTGCTTTATTTCTGAATTAAAAGTGCTGCAACTTGTTGTTTGTTGTGCTTCAAAGCAAGTAAAAATGGCATGTGGTTATCCTTGGAAAAAAAAAACAAAACAATTTATTCATAAAATTTCTCAATTAAAGCAGGAAACTTATAAAAGACCTAATGGATTCTAGAAATCTTGGTCTCCATCATAGTATCTTGGTGATGTGTGGTTGCACTCCCTTCTAAACCAAGAACTTCTTGAGGACAGAGACTAGATCTTTTGTCTCAAAAACCCCAAATCCCAAAATGTAGAAGGTATATTATTTATGTATTTTTGTTGAATTAATGTGCTAAATTTCTTTTCAAGAGCCAGATTTATCAATCTGTGTTCCATGAAATATCTACTTTTCCATAAATACCAAGCCTCCTCATTAAGATTCTTTGATTCCTTATTAGAGAACTACTATAAAACTGTTCATTATATGGTAAGTATTAAAGAAGTGTTTGCCATCATTAGTACAAATTTGAACACTTTTTGGATAAAACAGTTACATTTGAGGAATTAAGAGTTTCTAAGAGACAACTCTGAGAGCTTTCCAATAATGATGCAGCTTCCTTTATGTTGTATAAACCCACATGACTGTATTTATGGTGAATGGACACCAGATACCCATGTCAGGCACTCCTGCTCCAATAGATCTCTAAGGAAATGGGATTTGAATTAAAGGACGCTTCAAATAACCTTTGATCTCATTCTTAGTTGGTCCCTGCATATGCTAATATTATAAAATAAAAGCTGTTTAAATTATCTGTTAGAAAGTGCAACACAAAATATATTCTCTCTTTTAATGATAATCCTGGTTTATAATTATCATCATTTTCATAGTCCACATCTACTTTTAAAATTCTCTTTTACTTTGTTTACATTTTAATTGCAATTTAAAATTATTAATTCAGAAATTTTCTGAATCAATAAAAGATTTACATTGACCTACATAGACTAACTTTAGCATCATAAAATACACTAAATTACCTGCACTTTAAATGGTAACTTGATAAATGAAGGCACATTAAATATACCTGTGGGTTACATTGAGTCTACAGTCCTCATGCTCAATTTTATCTTTGCTGTGCATATGTTTCTAAAAGCTCATGCACAAAGGATGTATTTGCATGTAAAATCCTTCCTTTATTTAATACCATATTTTGCTCCTAAAATGAGGCATCAAAATATAATACAAAATTCATAATATCTTCATTTCAAATTTCTCCACTGCCTATGAACTAATACTCCATTTGTTTACTGTTCTCCTGGACTATTATTTAAATAAGAATTTAGTTGCATAAAAATGCTTGAGAACAGGTTATTAAGAGGAACACCCTTTATGTTTCTACTACATGGTTTTCAGTTTTTAAAAATGCTAGGCTAATTATGCCATTCCCTAAAAAACAATAGACCTAATGACATAGAATAGCTGACAAATGCTGCTAAAAATATTCAACATTTGGTCTTATTCTAAGGAAACAACTCATTTCTAAAGTCAGCTTTTGTACACTCAATAGTCTAAATAAAAGAAACATAAAATCTTTAAAATTTTGGTCTCACTTACTGAAAGACTACCATAAGAATGTTTCTAATCACCCTTTAAATTATAGTAGATGATTCATGTGGTTGAAAGAAAAAAGGTTGTATTTTGTAAGCCAAAAATTTATCACTAATCATACTTCTTTTAAATTCCCAGCCATGGAAATAGAAATTAAAAATATGTAAGTTAAACTAATTTGGTCAGAAAAGAGAGATTGAAAGGCAATAGTACCTAGTCAAACTCCAGTTCTCCCAGTTATTTCTTCAATTATAGGGATCTGAGATTTTGTGTATTACACTTATATTCTCCAGGAGTTGGGTCAGGATCTCAGGAAATATTATAAATATCGATGCCCAGGCCCTTTTGGATTTGCTGAATATAAACCTCCAGGAAAAAATCCTAGGTTTGTCAATTTTAAAAACTTCCTCAGGTCACTTTGTGATACCATTTGAGCAGAGAACTAGAAGACCGGACAATCATCTCTTAATCTCATCTCTTATTTACATGAACAATTCCCTTTATAATTTGGAGAGTTGCAAAACAAACAAACAAACAAACAAACAAACAACAACAACAACAAAAAAAGACAGTAATTTACTAAATACTCAATGTAATTTTTCTAGGCAGTGGCAGAATAAGAACTAGTAAATTCAAAATGCACCTTAGTTTCATATGTAAGCTCCTTAGCTCCCACATTCCAGTAAGATTATGTAGATTTGAAAGCATGGTTTGACTCTTATCTAATTGGTTGGTTGAGCCAGACAAGTGTCATTTTGGACTTAATAATTTGTTCTCCCCAGACTTCTCCATAATTATTGCCTAGTCACTGCCAACATGGTTTCTTCAGAACACTCCTAAAACTGCCTTTTAAACACATTTGCAACTCTGCATCTTCCTTCCCTAAATTAAATGTTGCTCCCCAAATCGAATGACACCTCATTCATAAACAGAAACTGAGAAAAGTTTACAAAAACTAAACTCTTCTTGGTATTTTTTTCTTAATTTATCTAAATTTCCTCATTGG
Source organism: Ictidomys tridecemlineatus (assembly GCF_052094955.1). Classification (NCBI taxonomy): domain Eukaryota; kingdom Metazoa; phylum Chordata; class Mammalia; order Rodentia; family Sciuridae; genus Ictidomys; species Ictidomys tridecemlineatus. The sequence goes on from NC_135494.1 coordinate 27,458,499, forward strand.
AAAGTTATTCACTTTTCCACCTTTCCTGCTCAAGCCTTACCATAGAGAGATAATTAACTTTTATCCAACTTTTCCCACAGCAAAAATATAACCATTTATTCTAAAATTCTTTGTTTCGTTTGAGTTTTAAGATAAACCCTATTTCCAATTTGCTTCTCTGTTTTCTTTCACACTATTCAGAAAAACGTTTTACTGCAAAAAATAATTTGGACACAGAAAATGTTGTAACTTTAAAACATTTTCAGTATTTTTACAAATATTTGCAATTGGTACATACCAAAAAGCTGTACCTTCTACTACTTTTAAAGTATTGATACTTGAAGTAAAGTCTCAAGAATCTATTCATGTCAACACATTTTTCTGAACTGAGTGCTTCAGCTTCCAAATATGGAAATAGACCTTACATATGTCATTATTTAAACAAATATATTTCAAATAATCTGAAAATAAAATCGGGTTTTGTGTTCTTGTTTTGAAATTCCATATTTGCATTATATGAAAGCAGCTTTTCTGCCATTGCTGTGCTGCTACAAAAGAAGGCACTGTGAAGAAGACAGTAACCATTTTTGTCCTGAACATTTGAATTGGCCCCATTATGGGGAAGAATATTTACACAGCGCTCATGGTGGTGTTCTACTGCCTGTTGGTATTGTACCAAGAAATATATTATAAATTCAAGAAATGCAAGCCAAACATTTTACAGGTTCCACAAATTAATTACATTTAAATTATATTAAGCCCCTTTATGCATTTCAATTATATTTATATAAAGCCCTTTTATGAATTTCAATCAAATCCACCTCCTGCAGAAACCCTAGGCTACTAACTACATACATTATTCAGAGGTGTGTTGTAGTAATTATCCAAAATTTCAAGGTTGCATTTCTTCTCTATTTAGAGGGCCACTACTTCCAAATGTCCAAAGGCACAGCATAATGGAGAGGGTTCCTGGGAAAGTAAGAAGTTTCATTAGGAGATCACAGATTACTTTCACTACCTATGGAATCCAATATGTGAGCCAATCTAGTCTGCCACAGTGTGGAAACTAAGCAGCTCCAAGATCTAGTATTTTTCAAAGACAGAATAGTTATTCAGAGACAACCCTGCTAAACAAAAGTGAGCTTGCAGAGCCTAAAGGACAACCTGAGATCTCAAAGTAATTCCAGCCCTCTGGAGAGGAGTTTTCTCCTGTAAACACTATGAATAGCTCCAAAATATAATACATCATTATGGACCAGAAATCAATTCAGGGAGGTCTTAAAGACCTCAGTTGTTTCCCAAGAGAACCTTAGGATTCACAGTATTTTCCAAAGAGGTTACCATAGACCTCTTCAGTGATCCTCCTCCACTCATGATTATCCAGGTTGCCAGTCTGGGAACATGCTGACTATGCTTGACCAAGAAGCCCCACCCACCTGCACAAAATGGCCAGTCTTGGCGTGTCCAGTTTGGCCAGTGGTTCCTAGAAGTCCTGCCACATGCTCTCCAACCAACGCTGGACTCCTCTGGCCAGAGTAGGTGGAGGTTTGGGATATAAGGTAATAAATGCAGTACCGAAAACAGAACTGGAGGTGTAAGACTGCAGGTCCCACTAGACCATTTATATGTAGGAGTGTTCCATTTGCTGCACAAAGCCAAGGAATGCTTGCAGCGGCAGCTCAGGTACACCTGAAGAAATCTCAAAGCCTACAAGTTCCAGTCAAAAAATTTCTGACTGAAGTGCAAAAAGTCCTTTCTGGGGTAGTGGATGACTAATACAGGACACCTCCAAAATTCTGCAGCATCCAGGCTGCTTTGCTGTACCCCACAGTCATGGACAGCCTTTGCCAAGAGCCTATCATCTACAAATGTTGTAGTCGGGGCTTGTGATCTGACTGGGCTGAATTAAGGTTCAGAGTCCTTGGGTTCTAGCATCTAGGTAGCCCAGAGTCACAGTGGTGATGCATCCAGGTGGAGCTACTTGTATGAGTCCAAGGATACACTTTATGCACTGTGTTGTTCTCAAGGTCCATGAGAGAAGCTGTGACAGTACCCCGGTCCATTTCCCCCCCTCCCCGTTATGGCCCCCACTCAGGTAGGGGTGCCCTCTCCAGGGTATAGCCTGAACCTCCTTGAGGCCAAAGGACACTAATAGGAGGGCTCAGTGCCTGGCTTTGCTAAGGCATCTGCCTTGACATCCTTTGCAGAGCAGAGACCCATGACTGCAATGAAAAAGCCTGATGTGTTCACAGCTTCATTAAGTGTGAAAGCTCCCAATGAACTCTATGCTCTCTCAAGAAGTAACTGCAATTAGTGCAACACTTGCAGAAAATCCAGGCTTGTCAGCAAATCTGGTTATGAAGATAGTTGGCTGCTTAAAGCAACACTGAGTAAGCTTTTAAAAGTTAATGAATGGGTACAAGTGGAGTATACCAAAAAAAAGAAAAATCCATTTAAGAGTGAAAATGGCACCCCTAAATATGCTAGTGTGTAACAACATTAAAAACAAATAATAGAAAAAAAAGCCAACTTGCCATTTCAAAATGTCCCTGTAATTGTCCTCAGTAGAGGACATGTATACATAGGTCTACACTGATGCAAATGGATTCTAGATGGTATTCGAAGAATTTTTTGTCATTAAGTTGCTAGATTATGGGAAACATTTTTTTCTATAATATAGATAATATACTTAAAAATGTGTACATTAAAACAAAGTATAGGTACAAAATTTTGGGATTTAAATCACTTTTAAGTAGTCACTCAATCATTCTCTAGGAGAATTTTAAGTGGCTGGAAAGCAGGCTAAAGTGTTTTTTTTTTTTTTGTATTTTTTTTTTTTTTTGCTCAATAAGTCTGCCTAGTCCCCAAGTGTTGAGAGCCATAGCTGAGTCAAAATGAAGCATGGAATTTTTGCCAGAACACAGTGGTTGAGAGGTGATGCTAGCAAGCCATTGAGATGATAATGGTTATGTTAAGCTGTGTATTCAGTTGTATATTAGATCCCTGCTGTCTTCCTTGGCCTGCTACTTTGGAGGTCTTTGCTATTTTGGAGTTCTCCCTGAGATTCCCGGAGAGTTCCCATTGGTTTGGGTGGTACAGGAGGAGAGATTTACAGAGGAGAAATTTCCAGTTGGTGAGTTGTGTCCCAGGAGAAGGCTGCGTGCATGGCGTTCAGAGGAGTTAAAAAATAAAGTTTGTTCCCGCTTCAGTGGCTCATGATTTTTGCCCAGCCACACTGCTGCATTTGGTTGCCTGTGCATGCAGAGAACACCTCAGGGTAAGGAATAAGGTAAATTGCTGAAACCTTAAAGAAGGCGAGAGAATGGGTTACCATTTCAAAAAACAATGTGTTCTTGTTTTGATTTTTTTTTTTGGTTTTTGTTTTTGTTTAAAGCTGCCTATCCCTAGAACTTTCTCTGGCAAACTGGGATAAATCGCTGGCTTAAGGTTTGAAGTTTTTCCACCCCGAGGAAGACATACAGATAGACCATGAATATACATTTCAAAAAAATAGGAAAATTGATACAAAGATTTTTTGTTCCGTTTTTATTTCATTGTGCTTTGGTTTGGTTTTGAGTTATCTGCTTGAGTTGCCTTATCCTTGTAGCAGAAATATGGGATCAAAAATTAACAAAAAACAAACCCAAAAAATTTTAAGTAAATTGTTAGAGGAAGGGGGCACCCCAGTAAAACCAAAAAGAGTCAGGGCATACATTGATACAATACAAAAATGTAACCCATGGCTTTTTAAGAAAACTATATCATCACCAAAAAGTAAGTCTGATTCCATTGTAGTGGAAAAAATATAACAAAACTTTTTAGGAACCTTAAGCTTAGTAAATAATGCCAGCAATTAATAAATGGGATGACATCCAAAGGAAAAGCTTCTCCACAGCAAAGGGAATAACTAGGTATGTGAACACAGAGCATATAAAACAGGAGAGAATCTTTGGTAGCTAATCTTCTGATGGATAATTAATACATAAAGTATATGAAAACCTCAAATGCTTTACACACAAAAAAATCAAATGACCCAATTAGTAAGTAGGCAAATAAAGTAAACAGAGGCCAGAAATTTATGAAAAATGTTCCACACATCACTAGCAATAAGGGAATCAGAAATTAAAAGTACACTGATTTAATTTCAAACCAGTCAAAATGACAGATATCAAGAATACATATATAATAATATAACACGAGTATGTGGAGAAAAAGGAATGCTTGTACTGTTGTTGGGATGGTAAATTAGTACAACCACTACTCAGTATGGAGTTTTCTCAACATACTAGGCATGGAACTGCCACATGACCCAGAAATATCATCTTTCAATGTTTATTCTGATAAAATAATGTCAACTTTGTACAGTGACACATGCATGCCCATATTTTTAACAGCAAAATCCACAATTGCCAAATTATGGAAACAGCATAGGTGTTCATCAAAGGTGAAAAGGTAAAGAAAATGTGAATATACACAATGGAATTTTATTCAGCCAGAAGGAAAAATAAAATTATGTCATTTACAGCAAAATGGATTTTGTTAAGCAAAATAAATCAAAGTCAGAAGGTCAAATGTTGTATGCTTTCTCTCACATGGAGAAGCTAGAGAGAAAAAAGGTAAAGAAATGTTGGAACAAAATTATGAAAATAAAAGGGAGATCAGTAAAGGAAAAAGATCTAGTGCTGGGAGGTAGGGATTGGCGGGGAGTGTTAGTGACATTGGCCAAATTATATTATAGTTTGGGTAGTTTGAGAGTACATAAAAATCCAATGGGTACATACTAAAACTAAATTCAAATTTAGTTTTAGGAGCAAAGAAAGATTAATTTTTTTAATTTAATATATGCTAATTTTATTCAACCTTGTGAATTTGTGTATTCCATATATACATGGAAATACCCATTATCTCCAACAACAATTAACTCTAAATCCTCTTGGGTGGAAAAAAATAACAACTCATTTTTCTATAAAGCCCTTGGATTAAAGAGGAATTTGAAATAATGAGAACATATTTTGCTACAAAAAAATATTTTACAGTGAATAGAGTAAGGTTGTACTGAGAGAAAACATAGTCTTCTATTTATTTTTGAAAGTCTAAAAATGAGTAATATAAGTTTACTAATGAATTATTGACCAGGCTGAGTAAATTAAATAAAAACTTAAAAAACATAAATAATTTAAAAAGGATAACTAAGAAACATGTAAAACTAAATGTGTAGAAACGATAAATAAAAGCAAGTTTGAAAGGTTAAACCAGAAAAACAGAAGCTTTATAAAAACATTAAAAAAAAATAAGGTCAGAATTTAAAAAAGTAAAAAGCGAGGTACAAAATATTCTAAAATGATAATAAAATAACTTTATATTTTATTATCATTTTAGAATGTTTGTAGAAGTTCTAGTAAGTCTAGGTACAAATTCTATAGCTAATGGAACAAAATGAATTATTATATTCTGTCTCTCAAAGATTTCACAGTTTACTAAAACATTACCTTGAAATATAATTTGCCCATTGTTGAACACTGAGTTAATTATCAATGTGCCTTAGTAATAGAGCTTTGGATTTCCCCATTCTTCATTCCTCATTCAACATTTTTATGGTAAGGTAGCATCAGAATGATAAAATTATGAGAATGTTCACTCTTTACATATTCAATCCCCAGTACTGAAAAACAAAAACAAATAAATAAGTTCAATCAAGAGAATAATAATAATATCATAATAAAAATCAAGTATAATGGAAATTGATAAAATGCTAGGAACTGAAGTTAGTATCCTAAAATGCTTTTTATTGTTTAAAGATTTTAGATTTTAGATATTAAATGTCCAACTTCATACATACTTGACTTGTGACTTGATCTAGTTTCTTCTTAATTCCTGTGTCTCCTCTTCTAAATGAAGGTGACAATCAGATAAAACTTCAATTGAAGCCTGTTCTTTTTGAAGTGGTTTCACTGCTATCTGGTAAGATATTTCTGTTAATAATTTTATAAATCATATTATGATTTCTAAATATTAACCTTACTTAACTCTTATATAGTTCTCTGAAAAATATCACCACATACATCAGTCTATCTTCTGTGGATGTGCTCTTATTTCTGGATTCTGTTGAGGACACAGAAGGTGTTTTCTTCGAGTCTGATCACTTTTAAGTTCTTTAGACAACAAATTCGTCCCTCTATCTGTTTCTACCCTGATGCAATGCTTGGCAACCTACTGAATTCTCAAACATACATGAGTATGTGGATTGGACCAGGGCTGGTGAATTCTACAAAGAACATTACCCCCTTTTTTCTTAGAGACTCAAATTGACACCAGAGTTTCTCACACATTCACTCCTCTACTCAAGTCTTTCCAAAAGATTTCCAACTAAGTATAAAAAAGAGACCCTAGGTGACCTTGCTCCCATCTACTTCCCTGAACACAGCTTCTAAAAATTGCTTCACTCCTCACTCCATTCCTGGTGTACTTGAGTCCTGCCACACTTTGCTAGTCTCAAAATGGGGATTCAATGCCCAATTAGTGAACCACAGAAAGCTATAATTATCTTTGCATTGGATGAAGTTGTATCTTTTACAACACTAACAGTTAAGTCTGAACAAGTTGTCTACAAATATGCAGGATTAATGACAGAAATGATGGGTAGCTTAAATCAACTATGATTTTGCTGCCATTAATCCCATTATGATTTCACAGAAAGTATATGCTATTAAAGAGGTGAGTGGTCTTAAAAAAATAAAATGGTGATTTTTAATTCTGCTATTACTGCCATAAATAAAATAACTAAGCAGAATAGATAAAATGCTAGTGAAGGAGAATTATTTAAAAAAAAATATATCATCTACACTTTGGCTCAGCTGTCAAAATTGCCCATTTAACTCAATCTACATATGAGCACTTTTTTTGTCGACTTCATCATGGTCTTAAAACAAGAGAACATCAAGATATTACAAATATTATTCAAGGGTGGAATATAGTTAACTAGGAGAGAATGTGCTAAGCATATGAAAGAACTTGGGTTCAATTTCCAGCAGTGTAAGAGAGGGTGATAAAGCAAACATGGTAAGTCCTTAACACATGAAGGGTATGTAGGATTTCTTGGTATTCTAGCAAGCTTTTTGTAAGTATGAAATTGAAAGGTTATCAAAATATTTTTTCATGTTTAGTTTGCTTAATTGCATTCCAATAGAGATCCATACATTCTATTTTGTTGGTATGAACCTTCTGGGTCTTCTAATCCACAACAGTTCATATTTCTTTTCTTAGTGCTGCTTATTTGTGTGTGAAAGTGAATAATTTGTTTGGTTTGGTTTGTATTTTTTCCTTGCATTACATGTTCCTGCAAACTATTTCATAGCTTGATTTAATATAGTTTTTACTGAATGTATTTTGGTTTTTTATTTTTTAATTTGTTTAAATTAGTTACACATGACAGTACAATTATCTTGATATATCATATATTTGAATCAGATGGGGTATAATTTCTCATTTTTCTGAATGTACAAGTTGCAGAATAACATCAGTCATGCAGTTATGTATACACATACAGCAATAATAATGTGTATTTTATTCTGTTGTTTTTCCTTTTTTCCCTTCTTCTCTCATCCCCTCTCATCAGTTCTCTCTACCCAATCTAATGTGACACACTTTTTTTTTCTTTTGCCTCACTTCATCATACATGTATTCTGTATAACAATGAGGGTCTCCTTACATTTTTTATGTAATTTCCTTTTTCCCTTTGTTTTCCTCCCACTTCTCTTTCATATCTAGAGGTAATATTCTTCTCATGCTTCTCCTCCCTACCCTATTTTGAGTCACCCACCTTATATCAGTAAAAACATTTGGTTTTTAGGGATTGGCTAACTTCATTTAGCATAATCTGCTCTATTGCTATCCGTTTCTCTGCAAATGCCATGATCTTGTTATTTTTCAGTGCTGAGTAATATTCCATTGTGTATATATGAAAATATTTTTTATCCATTCATCCATTTAAGGGAATATCTAGGTTGGTTGCAAACTCTAGCTATTGTACATTATGCTGCTATAAACATTGATGTGGCTGTGTCCATGTATGCTATTTTCAAACTAAAAAGTTTTTTTTTTCCTCAGCAAGAGAAGTAATATGTGAGATGAATAGGGAGCCTACATCATTGGAACAAAGTTTTACCCCTCTCACATCAAATAGAGCTCTAATCTCTATGGTATCACAAAAAATAAAATAACCCAATCAACCAATGGGCCAAAGACCTGAGCAGACACTTCTTAGAAGAGGATGTACAATCAATCAACAAATATATAAAAAAATGCTCACCATCTCTAGCAATCAGAGAAATGCAAATTAAAACTCAGTAAGAATGGCAACAATTATGAAGTCAAACAACAACAAGTGCTGGCAAGGATGCAGGTGAAAAAGCTACACTCATACACTGCTGGTGGGACTGCAAATTAATGTAGCCAATTTGGAGGGCAGTATGGAGATTCCTTGGAAAGCTTGAAATGGAGCCACCATTTGACCCAGCTATTTCTCTTCTCAGGATATATGCAAAAGACCTAAAAGCTTAATTAAATTTGAATTCAAGTGAATAACTACATTTTTTAATATCAGTATAGGTATATTAAATATTTGTAAATTAATATCTTCAAGCTTCATAGGAACCACAATGCCTTTTTTACTCAGTTTACAGCATTAAGTATAAATATCTCAGATTCAACATTTTCGATTGTTTTTGGCAAATTTTGAAAGCAGTACTATGTACCTCTGAATCTTTAGTTTTAATCACCACATAATTGTACATATTTATAAGGTACAATGTGATATTTCAAAGCATGTGTACAATGAATAATGACCAGAGCAGGAAAATTAACAGACATCATTTAAAACATGGATTATTTATTTGTGTTGGGAATTAGGTCAAATGTAAATTTGGCAAAAGTGAGGTTGTTTTGGAGTTGATAGAGCAAGTATGTTTATAGTGTGTGGATTTTTCCACACAATTAGATTCAACATTTAGTCATAAGCAAACATTACTTTGAATTCTCCTTCAAAGGTAATTCATATGTTTTTATGCTTAATACTTACTGTTCTTTCTGTTATCTCATTTTCATATTTATAGTCTTTCTTCAATGTGATCATATGTATTTCTTAATTTATTAATTATGTTTTCAAGAATGAGATTGTGGTTTTTAGTCTCAGCCTGAAGTTTTTCTAGAATATTATGACATTGCTGTTGGATACTTATTACTGTGTCTTTATTGACAGATTCATTGTGAGGTTTGTGCAATTGCTGTTGAAGCAATGTATTTTCAGTCTGTGGTTGTGATCTCTCCTCTATGGAATCCTGCTTCCCATAATATTTATTCACTTTAGTTTGTTCCTTGTGATATGTGTATTTAATTTTCTTTATCTGACACTGTGCTTGCTGCAGGTCTCTTCGTAGAGTTTCTAAATTCAAAGTCATTTTTTTAAAAGCATTTCTTGTCTGATGGACTTTATTTTTTAGGCTACAGAGTTGTTTATCATACTTAACAAGCTTTTTCAAAAAAACCTCACTATCAGCTTTGAGAGATATCAAACTTTATTTTGGCTTGTGAACACAAGTATTTCTCTCTAGCTGACTGGAAAGCTAATTCTTGGTATCCTTTTGATCTCTGGCCTTCATAATGATGGAAGGGTGCAGTAGCCAATATGGCATGGTACGACCTAACTTCTGTTTCCAGTCTTTCCCTGTTTTCTTTTTCATACGCCAGTTGAAATTTTAGGATTGTTATCTCACCTTTCATCTTATTAAATTGTTCATTATCCTGGAATGGATTTGCTCTAGCTGTTTCCTCTTTCTCCTTGATTGTCTTTTGAAGGTCATAATACTTACTTTTTAAAATTTCAATACCCTCAAAATATTTATTTTCCTTTTCTTGGTTCTCATGTTTTATTGTGTCTATTTCTGTTATTTTCATAGCAATTATATCCTTTATCCTGTGATATTTATCCAACAGATCTTTTACCATACCATTTTATTTCTAATAGAAACCTAAGAAAAATCAAGGAAATTGTTAGGTAGCACTCAATTTCAAAAATTATACATATATATATATATATATATATATATATATATATATATATATATATATATATATAATTGTCTCCAGTTGAAAGTCCATTCATTGAAACACTTAATATGTATGGAGAAAAATTAGAGCTAAACTTCAGACCTTATTAAAGCTTATATTCTCAGAAGTTCAAAAAGTTAATTGAAGAAAGGGAATAAATAAGAGTCCAAAAGAAATGATGAGTTGTAAGAATCTCAGAATTAAAAAAAACACTTTTCATGAAGTACAACAGACACAAGAAATAGAATCAGTGATTAATAGCTGTGACTATGTTTACAAAAAGGTTTGCATACTAATATATAAACCCAACTCATTGTAAGAGCCTTAGTTGTACATATACTTGACTGATAAAAATTTTCCAAATTTTTTTGGTTCTCCATTTCTGAAAAATTTTTATACATAATACACTTCTCAAAAATAGAAACACAAATTGACAAGAATATATGAAAATCTTCAGCATCTCTAGAAATTAAGGAAATGCAAATCAAAATTACACTAAGATTTTATCTCACTCCAGTTAGAACACCAATGATCAGGAACATAAATAATGACAAATATTGGCGAAGATGTTGGAGAAAGGCACTCTTTTTACATTGAGGCTGGGACTAGAAACTAGTACAACCAGTCTCAAAAACAATGTAGAGATTACTCAAACAAATAGGAATAGAATCACCATGTGATGCAGCTATTCCAACTCCTCTTTAAATATCCAAAATATCTAAAACAAGCATACCACAGCAATACCCTTCAAAATTTATTGCAGAACAGTTCACAGTAGCCAAGCTATGGAACCAGGCCAGATGTCCATTAATGGATGAGCAGATTAAAAAATGTGGTAAATATACACCACAGAGTTTTTACTCAGCCATAAAACAGAATGTTAGAAGGGCATTTACCCGGAAATGCATAGAAATGGTGAAAACCATGCTAAGTGAAATAAACCCAACTGAAAATCAAAGGACGAATGTTTTCTTTCATAGGTGGAAGCTAGAGAATAATATGGGAAAGAAGCCAGTGAGAGAGGAGATCAGAGAGCAGAAAGATACAGGAAAGATGATTGAAGTAGATGTAGGAAAATTAGAAGTGGGGAAGAAGAAAAGGGGAAGATGAATGGAACAAATTTAACAAAATCATGTTATGTATTCACATATAAAGATACCAAAGGCAATTTCACTTAAATGCATATAGAAAAGAAAGGATGCTTAATAGAGAACAGAGGAGGATAACAGGAAAGCGAAAGTGAAAAAAAAAAAGGGGGAATGGTGCTTGAAATCATATTCCTTGCACATATGATTTTGATAAAATGAACCCAAATACTATTTATAATTATGGTACTCTCATAAAAATATTTTAAAAATAAAGAGACTATTAAAGCACATTAAACTTTATCCCACATAGATAGCACAAATTTTAATCTCATAAGAGATAAATTTCTCAGAGCAAAAATATCTCCTAAAAGCAGTGTGAGACAGCATCATGAAACACAATATTTTACAAAACATTTAATAAGTTTCCTGATAGTTTCAAAGTAATTTAGCCTGTGTTATAACATAAAATGCCCAAATTAACAAATATGATAGTGAGTTAGCTTCACTCATCTTTCATTACTACATTCAGAAAATCATGTGGAACATCTATTAGATGTCAACATTGTGATAAAAAAATTTTAGCCATAAAAGCCAAAAGATGCCTTTTGTTTTAAACCCAAATAATGTAGTCATGCATAGCATAACAATGCTTTGTTAGACAACAGACTGGTATGCAACAGTGGACTCGTAAGATTATTTTGCAGGGTAGACATCTTCTGTTTGTGCAAGTTCAAGCTTATGATTGCATAATAATGGAATTACTGAAGGACACCTTTCTCAAATCTTATCCCAATCATGAAGTGACACATGATCATATATATAAAATTATACAAATAATATAACTAAAGTTAAAATAAAGTAAGAAATTTGACACTTATTTTACCTGCTTTAACTTATTTATTTCAGTATTCAGTTCCATATCTCTTGTTTTCAGAGCCATTTCAAGTTGTCTTTATATTTCTATTTGTTTATTATAATTCTTTTCTTTTTCTCTTAACTGGTGCTTAATTTATTTTCAAAAGATGATCAGCATTTTTTCTCTTCTTCTCTTCTTCTTGTAGTTCCTATCTGCAGTTAAATTAGTTATCTTAAAATTAATTTTGTTAGAAAAAAAAAGTTTACTTTATGAACTGCTCTTCATATGTTAATTTATTATCCTAATAAAAATTCTGTGTTCTCAAATACATATTCCTTCTTGTTTTCACATTTTATTTCCTACTTCAATAACTCTCAAAGGGGATATAATTATATATATATATATATATATATATATATATATATATATATATATATATATGATTTAGATATACAAAAGTAATAAAGAACATTCTATTATTGGGTAGGATTCTGTTACTAATAACTCTGGTAAAAATTATGCAAAAAAATTTTTGAGATGAATCTGTAAATTCACAAGTTGAAACTTAAGTTGAAGAATTCCTCCTGAGTTCTAAATATGATTTAAAGTTGTTTTAAAAAATTATTGTTTAAAAACCGGTTTATAAGTTTACTGGAAATAAGGTTTATCTTCAAGAAACACTAAACATATCCCTTAAAATGATTCACAATGTAATATAGTACCTTTATAGGTTTTCACACAACACCTAACAGCACATTACTATATTATACTCCTTATCTAATTCTTTTTATTAGACTTTTTATTATTTCTTTTTGGGTAACACTTTCAAGTGATCTTGTTGATTATTATGTACTTTATAAACAATGAAAAAATTAGTCTTGGAACAAGACAGAACCTTATATTCAATCCAATAATAAAGAGTATATGTCCTTTTACCAGAGAAATTGAACTTATTTTATTTATATATGAGATAAATTGAAAAAATAGTTATCACTTTTTAATTCATATTTTATTTAATGGGTCTTAAGAATAAGACAACATCTGGGGATATAGCTCAGCAAGAGCAGACCTATACACTTGAACAAAATCCTGGGTTCCATCCCAGGCACAAGAAAAAAAATGTGTAATTTTTAAAAACATGTTTCTTCACTTTGGAAAGTGCCCATTTCATCCTTTTTTGGAATTGTAAATTTACATAATTTTTTTAGAGTACAATTTAGAAATACTGATTAAATACCTTTTAAAAATGTCTCTGCTTTAAATAAATAATTGTATTTTGAAGGATGTATTCAAAATAAACATATAGAAAACAATTTCTATAAATGAAGTTTCTTGAAGCAATGATTGCCATAAAAATTTTTTAAATGAATAAAAGACAGTTGAAAACTTTTATTTGTTAATGAATATTGAGATTCCTGTAAAGTGGGCTTTTACGTAGCCAGTAAAATTGTGTTTGGGAAGAATATGCATTCAATTGGTGGAAGTAATCATTCCTACCAACTTGTTTTTATTTTCAAGATTTTCACACCCCAGAAGAATTAGAAGTTTTCTCCCTTATGAAATGCCAAGAAGAAAGTCAGGAAATACAAAATGTCTTATGCTTGTAAATTTTATCAAAATGGATTTTTCTCTCATGTGTAACTAAGTAGAACTAATAATTTTTTTTTTTTAGCAAAAAATGGATCATTCAAACATTTCTTTAAAGTTAGGATATCATACCTCAAATTAGAGAGTTCCTGTTTCCACTCTGCTTTTTCATGCTCTAGCATGGCATTTACTTTTTTTGCATATGATAGCTTCATTTTCAGTCCACAAACTTTAGTTATCATCTTTGTAAGTCTTTCTATAAATAGTAAAAACTGTAAACAGTGATATTTTCTGTGTTCCATTGTTCTTTGAGATGACTGCATCCTTGATTTTGGATAGGCTCACAAAATCTGTATAATAAAAAAAAAAAACATGAAGTAATGATTGCAATGCAAATGCTTTAAATGAATAAAATACAGTCAAAGATGTATTTTTTAAAAACAAACAACAATAAATTTTTAAAACAAACATGATAAAAGTCAAATATGTGAATATTTTTCATATATGAAGGACTGTACATTTTCACAGGCACTCATGCACTGAAGAAATGCATATAAAGTTCCTACAACTTTTGGCACATTATAATATATTCTATAGAAAAACCTACCAGATGAGATGCATGTTCTTCTTTAGCTTAAAGTGTAGAGGAGAAGACAGACAAATAAATGGATAATGTAGGAAAACAGAGTTCTATAATCACATTAGGAAATCAGAGCTACAGAAAATTTTCTCTGAGGGAATTATGACTCTGCAGAGAAATGAAAATTATCAGGAATCAGCTGGGCAGAGGGTGAAGAAGAGCATTCCAGTCAACATACAGCATGTACTGAGGCTCTATGACCATATGCTTTTGGCCAAGAGGAAGTAACAGGTACTGCTTCCTGATCCCACCAGAAACTACCCAAACCAAAACAGGCCAAAGATGTTAAACTGCATTTTCCAAGACTATGGACACTTCAGACAATGAGGGAAATGATCCCCAGTAGACAGGAAACAAATGATATAAGCTTTGTAAGTGTACCATCTCCTTGTTGTGAGAGCTTCAAGGTGGTGATACAAGAAGAACAAGCAGAAGGAGAGTCTACAACCCTCTCTGAGCTGAGATGATGGAGCTGAGATTCTGGTAAAACCAAGACACAGAGACATCACAGGATAGAGCAGGAGAGGAGAAAGTACTACAGAGAAAGAATCCTGGACATCTGCAGAGGACCCACTTTGAATTTTTAGCAGACTAATGGATGACTAAGGAGTGCCAAGAAGAAACCTGAGATCCAAAGAAAAAGCATTGCTTAACGTTAGAGGAACCGTCTCCTCTTCACAGAGTGCCAAGAAGGGTGTCTCTGCCCATCAGTGAATCTGGAAAATTTGATATTTCACAGGATACAGTTAGAGTCATCAGCAACTTCCAGTAGTGAAGAATTCATAACCAGCTGATCACCTGAACAATCATAAAAACAAGACTGGAAATAATATCAAGCTCATTACTAGTAACCTGACTGACTTCCAAAATAAAATTCAGAAGGAGAAGAGGAGGATGAAAGATATAGTTAAAAAAAAAAAAAAAAACACAAACTACATCTGAAAGGAGGAACACTGATAGAAATCAAAGAGCATGATGATAGGGTAGTCCAACTACATTAACCATTGAACAATACAGGATTAAACTCTGGGAGTTGTCTTATACACAGATTTTTTTGTGTATTTGTTTTAGGAAATTATGAACAATTTGAAAGATCTCAGAGAAGTCAGGAGATGTTATAGTATAAAACTGAACTACTCAAACAATAATGTAGTCACCTCCTATGGTTACTGAGTTGTTGTGAACTGCTGCATAAAAGGACACATGATGCTAATTATCTCCATGGGAGTAGTTGGTCTCCAGCAAATTGGCTATTACTGTAATAAATGATCTCTCACAGTTTTTATACATTTTTCCTCATATTCAACACCTTTAACATACAAAATATGTTAATTGTTTCTGTTAGAAAGACAGCTTTGGTCAACAGCAGGCTATTAGTACCTCTGATTTTTTCAGATTCAAATATACACACAGATTTTCTTTGATTGCAAAGGTGGGTGACACGCCTGACACCAACACTGTTCAAGGACCAAATGTATATTACAAAAAGCTCTAAAAAATTTAAATTAAAAGGCAGGTTGTTAGTATGAACAAAATGGTCTGATTCAACTCTATGCTTTCTACAATAAATATGCTTTCTACAACTATGTGCTTCCCATTTCCTACAGGAAATACATTTTTTAATGTAGACAAACATTGGTTAAAAATATAAAGATAAACTACACTGACACTTGATAAAAGAAGGCTTTATGAGAATGGCTACATAAAGGCAAGATGAGATTTCATATTACAAAACAGTACCAGCAATAAACATGGTAATTGCACAGTGATAAAAAATTCAATTGATGAAAAAGATGATATATCTATATGATCCCAAATGTTTTGTGTACCATATAGATACAAAATTCATGATGCAAGAGATTGATAGAGCTCCAAACAGTAATAAGCAAATTAACAGTTATCATTTAAGGGGCCAAACTCCTCACTCACTCAATAAGTGGTAGGAAATGTAGGCAGAAAGTCAGCAAGAATTTAGAAAAACTTAACACCACCATTCTCTACCAAAATGAAACAGATGCTAAGATCAGATAATAAAATGTAATTTAAGATTTCATAATAATTTAACCATGCACTTTATGTTTCCTGATTATGAAGTCATGATCAGAAATTAATAACAAAATATTTCTGGCAAATGACAAAGTTATCCTTTTTGTTGGCTAATATTCCATTGAGTGTGTGTGTCTATTTACTTCATATGTATAGGTATATGCATACATATATCCTATTTTTTTATTCGTTCATCTGTTGAAGGGCATCAAGGTTGGTTTCTTAATACCTAGTTTCTAGAAAGAATTTTACATGATTCTAAAAGAGATAAGAGATATATGAGATATGAGATATCTCAATCATTCTGCTCTTATTTTTACAGTGTACCCCATCAATATGTCTCCCTACTATGTCAGCTTAAGATCAAATGGCTAACAAAAAGAATTAAAATGCTATAACACAAATGACAGAATCTGTTATTTGCACAAATAAATAAGTTAGAGTTCATCAATATTTAAAACTGAAGCTCTTAAAAATAACTGTTAAAAGGAGAAAATATCAAGACACAAAGTGGCAAAAATTTACTGCAAAAAAAATAGCTGATAAGGAATGGTATCCTGAGAAAAGAGTGGAATGAATTTGACATAAGTTTTCTATCTAAATACAGGAATACACCACACTGAATCTCAATAATGTGTACCTTCACAAGATTGGAATCCTGATTAGAATAAAACATATTCCATGCTTGTATGAATATATCAATATGGATCCTACTGCAACGAATAATTTAAAAGAACAAAAATAACAGAGAATTAAAAGAATAAGTGACAAAAAATGTCATCCAAATTAATAAGCACATGAAACATCCTCAACTTTACTGGTCATTAGTGTAAGGCATATTGAAACCGCACTGATGTGTGCATGTGTGGAGAGCACCCTCTTAGAAAGGTTATAATTATTAAAAATTGACCATACAAATTGATATTGAGGATAGAAAAGAATGGGAGCTTTCATACCATTGGAATTGAAAAAGATGGAAATATTTTGGAAAGCTGTTTGAGACTTCTTAATTAGGGAATATATAGCGGCATGAGGAGTATTTTGTAATTAATGGGTTTCTTAACTGTTTTTTAAAAATTTGTTCTATCTCAATATATATGACACTAGAATGTATTTTGGGAAATTAACATTCATAGAGTATAATTCATTTTATTTAAGATCTTATTCTTGTGATGGTACATGCTGCAGAGTTACACTGATCATGTATTCAAATACGAGGCTAGGCAAGTTATGTCTGATAATTCTATTTTCCTCCCCTCATTCCCTCCCTCATTTTCCTTTATTTAGTGATGGATTTCTATTCTTTCCCTTCCCACCCTCCTTGTTTTGGGTTAGCATATATAAGAAATAACTTTTGGCCTTTCATTTTGGGGGATGGGCTTATTTCAATTAGCATAATATTCTCCAAATCTATTCATTTACTAGCATGTGCCATTATTTTAATTTTTTCTTTAAAGCTGAGTAATACTCAATTCTGTATATATTTTGTATATATACCAAATTTTATTTATCCATTCATCTGTTGAAGGACAATTAGTTTGTTTCCATAGCTTGCCTATTGTGTGAATTGAGATGCTACAAACAAATTTTGCTATGTCACTACAGTAGGTTGATTTTAAGGAGTGAAATAACTGGAACAAATGGTGGTTCCATTCTAAGTTTTCTAAGGAATCTCCATAATGATTTACAGAGTGGTTATAAAAATTTGCAGTCCTACAAGTCCTATGAGGGTACCCTATTCCCTACATCCTCAACCCATATCTATTGTTGCTTGTATTCCTGATTGTTGCCATTCTAACTGGAGTGAGATGAAGTCTCTAGTACAGTTTTAATTCGCATTTTCTCTAATTGCTAGAAATGTTGAACATCTTGATTATGGTATTTAAATGTTTTTAACTCGTATGTTAAAACGTCAAATTGCATACTTTACATATGTGCAGTTTATCATATTTTCAATAATGTCTCACATTGAAACTTTTAAAACAAAAAGCTGTACTCTAAGGACAAACATCTAAGACAGTGGTTGGGGCATATCAATGCAGGATAAGCTAGAGAACTAAAATATTTTTCACCTTATAGCAAAAATATATGAGAGCTAGGTTTTAAGGATAGGGTTAACATGTTCATATCTGAATTTTTAAAAATGTATAATTATGATTGCAGGCTATGGGCATGGTTTTAGGAGGTGGGGTATCAGGAAAAAGAGGTTAGTTCAGACTTCAGATAGAGACAATGATCATGATCAAGGCACAAAAGACAAAGATCATGTTCAAGGCACAAGAGAGCAACACAGCCAACAAAAAAAGCCAGGGTGCCATTCACAAAGAAGAGTGCAGTGCAAATTATCCTAGCTCTTTGGCTCAGAGTGAAACCCAGTTTTTCATCTATTTTAATATAACGTATATTTCTGATAGGAACAGCTATAAAACATCACCTCTCCCTGGTGCACTGCTAAGCAATGTTATTGTATTATTAGTATAACATAATGATATTTCTTATTTATGCATCTATTATTATAATATACATAAAGGCCTAATTTTTATGCAAAGGCCCTGCCTTTACATGATGTTTTATGTTGTTCAATCAACTGTACAATTTTTTTTTCATTAGGGTTAGCCAACTCACAATCCTCTGAGGCTGTTTGACACTACTTACTTAAGTTATCAAACTTTTCCATGGCATTGGCCGGTGTTTTTACCTGTTTTTTAAAAAAAGATTTTTAAATGTCCCTCAAATATTGATACCACATACTAAATTCATAGAAGAAACATCTGTCTCTTATTTTATATGCAAAAAAGGCATTTGTTAAATAAGAGCTAATTCCTGTCAAAAGGATGTCTTTATCAATGGTGACTATTTCTTAATCACTTTCACAAAGTAGAAATCTTTAGCTAAAATGATTCTCTATTATTTTGGGTTATATGTATTTTTTATAGGGGCAGGGTAAAGGAACTAGAGATCGAATTATGGGGCATGTGACTACTGGGCTACATCCCACCCTATTCTGTACTTTATTTAGAGACAGGGTCTCACTGAGTTGCTTAGCACCTCTCTTTTACTGAGGCAGGCTTTGAACTCTCAATCTTTCTGCTTCTGCCTCCCCAGCTACTGGGATTACTCGGATGCACTACCATTTCTGGTTCATGTTATATTTTACAATACAATATAAATTTTAAAATTATATCACTTAGCATTTCACAGTGTGTTTTTGAATAAAATACTACCTTTTATTATTTTTAACAATACCTTTCTTTTTGAGTTAGATGCTTTCTTTCTGGCCCTAATAAAAGAAAAGACACACACATAAAATCATTTCAGGTGAATATTAATATATTAATAAAAATGTATAATATATATTTTATTTAAAATCTATACATTTGTTATTATTTCTCCTATTCATAAATTTTACAGGCTATTTAAAATACAATTATTTTCTGCAATCATAAACAGAAAGAGGAACATTAAGGGACAATGAATAATACTACATAAAGAACATTAGAAAAATAAAATTTAGATTACACTATTTGACAGCCAAAGGAACAGTATCATGTTACTTGAATTCTTTAATAGAAATAAAAACAGCAGATTCTGCTATTGTAATCAAAATAAAATACAAATTTGTACCAAGGACTCAAACGTATAAATATGGCTTAAATCCTTATATAAAAAAAGTCTTTTTTGTATAATGATATGAGTTAATTTTTCAAAACCTACAATGCAATTACTGTGCATTTTTCTAACACTCTACAAGGGTTCAACTTGTTTTTATCTTCATAATTCCATAAGGCAGATATCATATAATGTATTATATAAAGGAAGAAACTAGGCAAAGAAAGGCCAAGTAACTTGCTTAAAGGAATAGAGATGGTCAGCAGCACACCCCAAATATAGATTCCAGGTTCTAAACGTGTGTATCACAATATACTATGAAAAGTAATAATTCTCTTCTGGTGTTTTTAAGACACAGAATAGCAGATCAATCTACATTATCATTCCATATCTAGTGATAATTATAAATAATAATTTTTTAATTGTGCCAATATGTTTTAAAACATAGTTTAAAAGCTAGTTTAGTTTCGGTAAACTAAAGATTTTTTTTCCTAAAGAAATTTATCAACAGGCATGATAATCCAACAGTGTATTTATGCATTTCACAAATACTTCCTGAGCACAAAATCTATTTTCAATGCCTCTGTTGTTATGGGGAAGCAAGGGTTGTATATTTTAAAATATCAAAGCAATATTTAGTAGTAGGTTGTGGATAGTTCACTTTTCTGTTGTGCACCAACAAAACTTCCATTTTCCCGATAATCTAAACACCTATCAAGTTGATACACCTGATATTTTAGAGTACCATACAAAATCATATCTACACATGACGATATTCTCAAGAATTAGAATAAAATTTGTTTAACAGGTGTCATGCAACAGATATAAGTGTACTTTAATGTGAAGTTGACAGTATGCTACATAACCAACGTAATTTTTTAAATAATTGCTTACTACATGATATAACAGTGCTATAATAAATACCCTTAAATATATATATATATATATGTGTGTGTGTGTGTGTGTGTGTGTGTGTGTGTGTGTGTGTGTATCCTTAACACATATATTGCATTTAATGTTCCTGTTATACATATAAAAATTTTTCATATATATTATATGCATTACATATATCATATAATATTTGTCCTTAATATATGTGGGCATGCATGCATTTACAGTATATTTTCAATTCCAAAAAGGATTCAGGAATAGAAGTGAGGCTGTTAAGTTTTACGAATAATATTCTAAATCTTTGGTACATGCCTCTAAATTACCCTTCAAAAAGTGCTGATAAATTTAATTTATAAACACTGTATGAGAATGTTCTCTTCATCACAGTTCCCTTTCTTAGTTATTACATTTTAAATATAATTCATCAATACATTCATAATAAAATGGTATCTCATTGTTTACTTTCATTTTTTTTCTGGAAACATTGCAAGGTTGAATATCCCCAGGTGAAGCTTAATGTTTCTTAATCGTGAATGTTAGATCAAATTAGAATGAGATTTAGAGGATAATAACAATTATCTCCTGAGGAGTACTGCCACATGCTTACCCATCATATTCTTGACACTTTGTAAGAGAAAAAGGCTCATGATCATTTTTTCCGCTCTTTGTCTGTTTCATGGGTTCATTATTATAATGAGTGTCTTAAGTATCTTCAAATAGGTCTTGTGATTCTTTTGTTTCAATTGGGTGCTTCATCTTTTTTTCCTCCACATTTAAAGAATGATAAGATAATTATGCTACTTTCTAAAAAAATGTTTCTTTTTTTCTGCTTCTATCATTGATTTTACCTCAGGGTTTAGTTTAATTGACATTATTTCAGCCCACAAAATAATTTGAGCTTTCTTTAATTTTATAAAATACCATTGAAAATTTTTGCCAATTCTGCTTCATTTTTTTTGAGTGAAAATAACAAAGAGTTTTCCAAAATTTCAAATAGAACAATTTTTCATTCCCTGCTTTTATTTTGAGCCATATTTGCTATATAGCATTTACACTCCCTGTAGCTCTGGCAGACAGAAAAAGAAAAGGATAGAAAAGAAGTTCTCTTCTGTCTTTCCTACCTGGACAGTACATTAAACGACCAAATTCAGGGTCTGTGTTATTTTAAGCCTCAGTAAAGAGGAATATTTTTCCTTTCTTCATTAAACTTAATATAAAGAATCGAATAGAACTCAATACAATAATTCTGGGTGATTTCAACAAACCATGTCATTATTTGATAGGTCATGCAAACATAAACCAAGAGTAAAAAGTAGAATTAATGAAATAAACTTAACAAACATTTATAGAATATTTCATCTATTGAAGTGAATTCATTTTACCCGCAAAGGCACATGAAACTTTCTGTAGAACAGATAATATTTGGGAGCACAAAGAAAGTCTTAGCAAATACAAAAAGAGATAATTCCTTGCATTCTATCAGATAATGATGGAATAAAGTTAGGAATTAAGAACCAGATAAAAATTAGAGACCATTTGAACAGCTTGAAATGAAGTAATACACTTTTCTATCAGGAATTGGCCAAAAAAAAATTAGGGAAGAAATAAATTTCTAAATTATTAAAAACAAATGAGAATAGAACAATACCAAGACTTCTGGGATTGTATGAAGGCATTCCTAGTGGGAAATTTATAGCACTGATTTTTTACATTAAAATAAAAAAACAAACAAAAAAATTTAACATTATATTTAATGCCATCAAAAAGAACAATATAATTCCAAAATCAGTAGAAGATAGGTAATAATTAAGATAAGAGCTTAAATTCATGCAATTGAGAATTAAAAAGCAATACAAAGGATAAATGCAACAAATTTGATTCTTAAAAAAGATGAGCAAGAGTGATAAACTCTTAACCAAACTAATCAAAAAAAAAAAAAGAGAAGTCTCATTCACATTAAAACACTGGAGAAACTTAGGATAAAAGGAACAACCTCAACATTGTAAAGGCCAATAAGAAAATCAATAGCCAATGTCATACTGAATGGATAAAAACATCAGAGCATTTTGCTCTGAACACTGGGAAAACTACACACCATATAAAGTAGAATGCAACTAGATCCATATCTTCACAATGCACACAGTTCAATTCAAAGTGGATCAAAGACCTAGGAATTATACTAGAATTTTTGCACCTGCTAGAAGAAATCATAGGCTCAACACTCCAACAAATTGGTAGAGGCAACAACTTCCTCAACAAGACTCCTAAAGGGCAAGAAATGAAATTAATAATCAATTAATTTGTACAGCATCAAGTTGCAAAGCTCATGTAAGCAAAAACAAGAAACAAACGGGAAAAATAACTAAAATTAACTTATAATTCTCAAAAAAATGCAAATGGTCAAAAGGATATGAAAAGATGTTTAACGACCCTAGAAATGATCAAGAATACAAACAACAATAAATGTTACTGGAACTTCAAATTAACACAAAGACTCTGGAAAACAATATGGAGATTTCTCGGGAGTCTAGGAATGCAACACCCTATGACCGAGCTATCCCACCTCTCAATAATTAT
Source organism: Ictidomys tridecemlineatus (assembly GCF_052094955.1). Classification (NCBI taxonomy): domain Eukaryota; kingdom Metazoa; phylum Chordata; class Mammalia; order Rodentia; family Sciuridae; genus Ictidomys; species Ictidomys tridecemlineatus. The sequence continues at coordinate 27,481,876 of NC_135494.1, forward strand.
CCAAAAGAACTAAAGTTAGATACTATAGTTATATAGCAGGACAATTTACAGCAACACAATTTTCAGTAGCCAAATATTAACCCAGCCCAGGTGCTTGTTAACAGATGAATGAATAAAGAAAAACATGTTGCACATATACACAATGGAGTTTTACTCAGGCATAAATAATAATGACATGATGGCATTTCTTGGTAAATGGATGGAATTGCAGAATATCATGCTCAATGAAATAAGTCACTCAGAGAGTCAAGAATGTTTTCCTATATGTAATATACTGACAAATTGACCTCTTTTCTAAGGATAAAATTTAGGTATAACTTGCAACGTTAACAGACATATTTTAAGATTAATCATAAGGTAAAAGACTTTGAAAATCAATATTAAAATATGATCTATTGATTATGAAAGAATATTCTGAATGGTAATTGCATTTGGCATATACTAATTACTAAAGAAAAAAAACAATATGAGAGCAGGAATTTAAATGTTCATGTTTTACATACCAGTAACTGGATATTTTCAGATCCTTCAAGTGCATTTTGCTCTTCATCTGATGTAATTTCTAAAGATGGAGTTGTTTAAAAATGTACTGGTAACAATAAAAAAAATGTAATACTCTATCAAATTAGAATTAAAGAAGCCAACCATCATCATCATTATCATCATAATAAAAATTTATATTTATTTTCCCAATAAATAATTCGAATGAAGCTTAATCTTTATTAGAACATCTTCTTCTTTTTATCTTATTTTATTTTGTTGCAGTTCATCTCATTTGGATTGGTTTTCACTGATATGTGTGTGTGTGCATATGTGCTACAGGTTTGAACCCAGGGCTTTGTACATGCTTTGCAAGTACTCTATCAGTGAGTTCCAGCCAATGCCTTTTAATTTTATTTTGAGACACTGTCTTTCCACAGTGTGTAGGCTCGCCTCAAAACTTCCATTTTTCTCACTCAGCCTGCTGAGTAGCTGAGATTACAGGTGAGCTCTAAGTCACTAAGCAAATATGGATTTTTTCAAGAAATAATCCTACTTTGTAGAAATAATTCTACGCTTTCTATTTGTTTACTTTTATACATTTATATTACAGGTATGGAACATATTCCTCAAATTGTCCTGCAATTTAAAAAGTACAAAGTATGCTAAAAGTCTCATGGAATGAATATACATTTCTCATTAAATAAAGTTTGCTCAATTGATCAGTTTAGCTATTTGCTTTGAGAAAAACTGTTCACTGAAAAATTTCTTGATTCTACATACCCTTTCCGGATCCTGATGCATTTACATTTCTTATATACTTTTGTTTCACCATGTTCAAATCACTTGATGCACTCATGTAAGAAGATGTAGGAACTTCATCTAAGAAATTATATATAGTAATCTTACAATTTTAGAATATGATAATTTAAAAAAGCAGTAAATACAGTCATAGAATTAGACATCAATACCCTTTGTATTTCAAAGGCTAGGGGTGAGGCTCAATTGTTGGAGAATCTTCTTAGCATTCAAAAGCCCTGATTTCAAAACCCTTCTTTTAAAAAGAACAAAAGGAATTCAGAACACTAAATTCAATGGTACAGTATGTACCTGTAAATTTATAGCTCTTTGGAAATACCCTGGAAAGAA